>NW_025758019.1:0-5317 GCF_021184085.1 Oncorhynchus gorbuscha | reverse complement strand
TGTCATGTTTTGTCATTTATTATCATGTCTTGTCCCTGTGCTTCCCATTCTATTCGTTTCCCTCTGCTGGTCTTATTAGGTTCTTTCCCTCTTTCTATCCCTCTCTCTCCCCCTCCCTCTCTCACTCTCTCGCTCTCTCTTCTCTCTATCGTTCCGTTCCTGCTCCCAGCTGTTCCTATTCCCCTAATCATCATTTAGTCTTCCCACACCTGTTCCCGATCCTTTTCCCTGATTAGAGTCCCTATTTCTCTCCTTGTTTCCCGTACCTGCCCTGTCGGATCCTCATTTATATTCACCGTGCTGTGTCTATGTTTTGCCCTGTCGTGTCGTGTTTCCCTCCAGATGCTGCGTGGTGAGCAGGTGTCTGAGTCTGCTAGGTTCAAGTGCCTTCCCGAGGCAACCTGCAGTTCTCGATCAAGTCTCCAGTCTGTTCTTGTCTTTACGTGTAGTATTATGCTTTTTGTTTTGTAAAGTTTATTCTGGATTAAATACTCTGTTTTCGCCAAGTCGCTTTTGGGTCCTCATTCACCAGCATGACAGAAGGATCCGACCAGGAATGGACCCAGCGACTACTGACGCTCGTAACACTGCCGTCGAGATCCAAGGAGCCATGCTCGGCAGACACGAGCAGGAATTGTCTGCTGCTCGCCATGCCGTGGAGAGCCTGGCCGCTCAGGTTTCCGACCTCTCTGGACAGTTCCAGAGTCTTCGTCTCGTGCCACCTGTTACTTCCTGGCCTGCCGAGCCTCCAGAACCTAGGGTTAATAACCCACCTTGCTACTCGGGCAGCCCACTGAGTGCCGCTCCTTTCTCACCCAGTGTGAGATTGTGTTCTCTCTCCAACCCAACACATACTCTAGAGAGAGAGCTCGGGTTGCTACGTCATTTCACTCCTTACTGGCCGGGCCCGAGTTGGGGCACAGCTATCTGGGAGGCAAGGGCTGATTGTTCTAACAATTACCAGAACTTTAAAGAGGGAGATGATTCGGGTTTTGACCGTTCAGTTTTTGGTGGGAGGCTTCTAGGGTCCTGGCTTCCTATGCCAAGGTGATCGATCCATAACGGATTACTCTATAGAGTTTCGTACTCTTGCTGCCTCTAGTGACTGGAACGAGCCGGCGCTGCTCGCTCGTTTTCTGGAGGGACTCCACACAGTGGTCAAAGATGAGATTCTCTCTCGGGAGGTTCCTTCCAGTGTGGACTCTTTGATTGCTCTCGCCATCCGCATAGAACGACGGGTAGATCTTCGTCACCAGGCTCGTGGAAGAGAGCTCGCATCAACGGTGTTTCCCTGCTCCGCATCGCCATCTCCCTCCTCTGGCTCTGAGACTGAGCCCATGCAGCTGGGAGGGATTCGCATCTCGACTAAGGAGAGGGAACGGAGGATCACCAACCGCCTGTGCCTCTATTGCGGTTTGATGGACATTTTGTTAATTCATGTCAGTAAGAGGCCAGAGAAGCCCATCAGTAAGCGGAGGCTACTGGTGAGCGCTACTACTCAGGTCTCTTCATCTAGATCTTGTACTACTATGTCGGTCCATCTACGCTGGACCGGTTCGGGTGCTACATGCAGTGCCTTGATTGACTCTGGGGCTGAGGGTTGTTTCATGGACGAAGCATGGGTTCGAAGAAACATAACATTCCTTTCAGACAGTTAGACAAGCCTACGCCCATGTTTGCCTTAGATGGTAGTCATCTTCCCAGTATCAGATTTGAGACACTACCTTTAACTCTCACAGTATCTGGTAACCACAGTGAGACTATTTCTTTTTGATTTTTATTCACCTTTCACACCTGTTGTTTTGGGTCATCCCTGGCTAGTATGTCATAATCCTTCTATTAATGGTCTTGTAATTCTATCCTATCCTGGAACGTATCTTGTCATGTGAAGTGCTTAATGTCTGCCATCCCTCCCATTTCTTCTGTCCCCACTTCTCAGGAGGGAACCTGGCGATTTGACAGGAGTGCCGGAGGAATATCATGATCTGCGCACGGTCTTCAGTCGGTCCCGAGCCAACTCCCTTCCTCCTCACCGGTCGTATGATTGTAGTATTGATCTCCTTCCGGGGACCACTCCTCCTCGGGGTAGACTATACTCTCTGTCGGCTCCCGAACGTAAGGCTCTCGGGATTATTTATCTGTGTCTCTTGACGCCGGTACCATAGTGCCTTCTTCCTCTCCGGCCGGGGCGGGGTTCTTTTTTGTTAAGAAGGACGGTGCTCTGCGCCCCCTGCGTGGATTATCGAGGGCTGAATGACATAACGGTTAAGAATCGTTATCCGCTTCCCTTATGTCATCAGCCTTCGAGATTCTGCAGGGAGCCAGGTGCTTTACTAAGTTGGACCTTCGTAACGCTTACCATCTCGTGCGCATCAGAGGGGGGGACGAGTGGAAAACGGCGTTTAACACTCCGTTAGGGCATTTTGAGTACCGGGTTCTGCCGTTTGGTCTCGCCAATGCGCCAGCTGTTTTTCAGGCATTAGTTAATGATGTTCTGAGAGACATGCTGAACATCTTTGTTTTTGTCTATCTTGACGATATCCTGATTTTTCACCGTCACTCGAGATTCATGTTCAGCACGTTCGACGTGTTCTACAGCGCCTTTTAGAGAATTGTCTCTACGTAAAGGCTGAAAGTGCTCTTTTCATGTCTCCTCCGTTACTTTTCTCGGTTCCGTTATTTCCGCTGAAGGCATTCAGATGGATTCGCTAAGGTCAAGCTGTCAGTGATTGGCCCGTTCCAAGGTCACGTGTCGAGTTGCAGCGCTTTTTAGGTTTTTGCTAATAATTTCTATCGGCGTTTCATTCGTAATTTCGGTCAAGTTGCTGCCCCTCTCACAGCTCTTACTTCTGTCAAGACGTGTTTAAGTGGTCGGTTCCGCCCAGGAGCTTTGATCTTCTAAAGAGCGTTTCGTCGCTCCTATCCTCGTTACTCCTGGCGTCACTAGACAATTCATTGTCGAGGTTGGCCCAGCTTCAGAGGTAGGCGTAGAGCCATTCTATCCCAGCGCTTCCAGTCTGACGATAAGTTCATCTTGCGCTTATTTTCTCATCGCCTGTCGCCATCTGAGCGCAACTATGATGTGGTGTAACCGTGAACTGCTCGCCATCCGCTTAGCCTGGGCGAATGGCGACAGTGGTTGGAGGGCGACGTTCCTTTGTCGTTTGGACAGACCATAAGAACCTTGAGTACATCCGTTCTGCCTTAAGCGACTTAATGCCCGTCAAGCTGCGTTGGGCGTTGTTTTTCGCTCGTTTCGAGTTTGTGATTTCTTACCGTCCGGTAGCAAGAACACCAAGCCTGATGCCTTATCCCGTCTGTTTAGTTCTTCTGTGGCTTCTACTGATCCCGGGGATTCTTCCTTATGGGCGTGTTGTCGGTTGACAGTCTGGGGTTGAAAGACAGGTTAAAGCAAGCACTCACGCACACTGCTTAGCGCGCTGTCCTAGTAACCTCCTTTTCGTTCCTGTTTCCACTCGTCTGGCTGTTCTTCAGTGGGCTCACTCTGCCAAGTTAGCTGGTCATCCCGGTGTTCGAGGCACTCTTGCGTCTGTTCGCCAGCGATTTTGGTGGCCGACTCAGGAGCGTGACACGCGCCGTTTCGTGGCTGCTTGTTCCCGGACTGCGCGGCATGAACTAAGTCGGAAGTAACTCTCCTCCTGCCGGTCGTCTCAGACCGCTCCCCATTCCTTCTCGACCATGGTCTCCACATCGCCTAGACTTCATTACCGGTCTGCCTTTGTCTGCGGGGAAGACTGTGATTCTTACGGTTGTCGATAGGTTCTCTAGGCGGCACATTTCATTCCCCTCGCTAAACTTCCTTCCGCTAAGGAAGCGGACACAAATCATTATCGAGAATGTGTTCAGAATTCATGGCCTCCCGTTAGACGCCGTTTCAGACAGAGGCCCTGCAATTCACGTCACAGTTTTTTGGAGGGAGTTCTGTCGTTTGATTGGTCGTCCGTCAGTCTCTCTTCCGGGTTTCATCCCCAGTCTAAGGTCAAGCAGAGGGCCAATCAGACGATGGTGGCATACTACGCAGCCTTTCTTTTCAGAAACCCTCGTCTTGGGCAGAACAGCTCCCCTGGGCAGAATACGCTCACAACTTCGCTTCCTTCGTCTGCTACCGGGTTATCTCCGTTTCAGAGTAGTCTGGGTTACCAGCCTCCTCTATTCTCTTCCCAGCTTGCCGAGTCCAGCGTTCCCTCCGCTCAAGCGTTTGTCCAACGTTGTGAGCGCACCTGGAGGAGGGTGAGGTCTGCACTTTGCCGCTACAGGGCACAGACTGTGAGCCGCCAATAAACGCAGGATTAAGAGTCCTAGGTATTGTTGCGGCCAGAAGTGTGGCTTTCCACTCGCAACCTTCCTCTTACGACAGCTTCTCGTAAGTTGACTCCATGTTCATTGGTCCATTCCGTGTCTCCCAGGTCGTCAATCCTGTCGCTGTGCGACTACTTCTTCAGCGACATCTTCGTCGCGTCCATCCTGTCTTCCATGTCTCCTGTGTTAAGCCCTTTCTTCGCACCCCCGTTCGTCTTCCCTCCCCCCTCCCGTCCTTGTCGAGACGCACCTATTTACAAGGTACATAAGATCATGGACATGCGTTCTCGGGGACGGGGTCACCAATACTTAGTGGATTGGGAGGTTACGGTCTGAGGAGAGGTTGGGTTCCGTCTCGGGGCGTGCTGGACCGTTCACTCATTGATGATTTCCTCCGTTGCCGCCAGGATTCCTCCTCGAGTGCGCCAGGAGGCGCTCGGTGAGTGGGGGTACTGTCATGTTTTGTCATTTATTATCATGTCTTGTCCCTGTGCTTCCCATTCTATTCGTTTCCCTCTGCTGGTCTTATTAGGTTCTTTCCCTCTTTCTATCCCTCTCTCTCCCCCTCCCTCTCTCACTCTCTCGCTCTCTCTTCTCTCTATCGTTCCGTTCCTGCTCCCAGCTGTTCCTATTCCCCCTAATCATCATTTAGTCTTCCCACCTGTTCCCGATCCTTTTCCCTGATTAGAGTCCCTATTTCTCTCCTTGTTTCCCGTACCTGCCCTGTCGGATCCTCATTTATATTCACCGTGCTGTGTCTATGTTTGCCCTGTCGTGTCGTGTTTCCCTCAGATGCTGCGTGGTGAGCAGGTGTCTGGGTCTGCTAGGTTCAAGTGCCTTCCGAGGCAACCTGCAGTTCTCGATCAAGTCTCCAGTCTGTTCTTGTCTTTACGTGTAGTATTATGCTTTTGTTTTGTAAAGTTTATTCTGGATTAAATACTCTGTTTTCGCCAAATCGCTTTTGGGTCCTCATTCACCAGCATGACACCATCACGTT
>NW_025758018.1:0-5317 GCF_021184085.1 Oncorhynchus gorbuscha | reverse complement strand
TAGGGAAGCTTAATTTGAAATCCAGATCAAAGTCCAGACACCGGTTAGGTGTTCAATGTTAATAGGGCTAATATAATTTTAAATGGCTAATTGAAAAATAACAAATATAGAAAACATTATTATTATTATTATTAGCATTAGCCTTTTAGGCCTACTACCCATTTATTTGAGTAAAGATGAGAAACTATAGGCCTACAAATTGTATATATCACACGTTATAGGCTATAATAGAGTTGAATGATAAAACTTTCGTGTGAACAGCTTCCAAAAAGTATTAAAGAAAGCCCCTTAGCAGCAACACCCTCCAAAAGACGGGAGGGCTAAACAAGGCTCGTCTAGATCAAAAGAAAGCTTTTCTTTATGACTTTTCTCACATCACCATGTTTTCAGCTTCATTAAACTCCGCAAAGACAAAGGAAATAAAGAGAGAAGAAGAACAAGACATGAGAAGAAAAGCAACGAAAGAGTCCTTTTAACTAGGCTTTGGCATAACTGTCACACTCTAAACTCTTTATGACTCGGGCTATAACATGAAAAACACTCTCTCACAAAATGTGCCGCATTTTGTTGTTTAGAAAAAACGTTCCTGGACAAAAAGTCAAACATATTATTTCAGGGCTTAAAAAGGGAAGAAAGACATGGCTGTACAAAAAAAAGAGCCATTTTCATTGTAATTCATTGACTTGTTCCAAATGCCAGGCTAAAAGGCAAAGAAAAGAGGCTAGACATTAATGGTCGCAGATGCCCTCGTGAAGAGAAGGGCCTGTGTATGCATTACGGCCTTTGTTCGCGGGGAGTTAAACAGTTTAAAAGGAGGGTTAAGTCAATCCATCAAATTGTCTGAAATTGTGAGGAAAATTCAAAAACCATATGGCCTCCAAACGTTTGAGTCCTTTTTTTGTGCGGTGGGACACACTTGTCTCAGCATTGCTGCCTGCGGAGACCGGGCGGGCTCCATTGTGACTTGTCACATCGGGGAAGGCATCTCATTTGTCCCCAGTTTTCATGCTTTACGCTCAAAATTATGGCCTCGTCCTGCAGCCCTGCAGAACAAAAAAAAAACACCCATAAAGGCTCAAGAAAACTGGCCCAAAACTTTGTGTTTTTTGTGGCATCCCAGACCCTTTTTCTCCCCAGCACCAGATTTTGCGATTCTCACATAAATTTCGTCCCGAATGGGAAACACGTTGCGGGTGAAGCCAAGACACGCATTTAGCAGTTTGAAAGAGAGTGAGATGGCTGAGTCACAAATGTTTCAGTATCCTCACAAATGGGACACAATGGAACAAAAAATATTGAAGCATTAAAGGGATCATGTTTGCTAAATAGGCTATAAACGTCCATAATATAGGCCTGCATTGAATTAGCCTCATAAAGGATTTCTGCCCCCCCTTGATTCTACATATAGTCACCATTTTTACTAGGACTTAAAATCGAAATTATGATCTATCAGTATAATAATAACACAAACAGCGTTGAGAAAAGCCATTTTATTTCCATAGTATATACATTACAGAATGTGCATTGGTTTTCAAATACTGTCCTGATTTTAGAAAGGCACTTACAGGTGTTCAAACAAAACAAATCTATTCAACCATCGAGCACTCTATTGTATCCTAAAATTGAAATGAATATATTCACACGGTCCCAAATAACTGTAGCCCATGTCAAAATATCACCGCGGTATTTTGTATTTTTATAACCTTTGTTCGATCATTACTTTATAAAACGCATAACTTGGTTTCTGATCCTCTTGAATTTGCTCTTCGTATCATGCAAATGCAGCATACGCATTAAGGTGGTAAATATGACCAGCTAATTATGTAAACGCTGTGTACAGACGGTCTGAACTCGAGTAGACCTACGTGTATGATAAGGTATGTCTCAAAAAATAAACAATCGATATAATTTAAAAGGAACAATAAATAGATATGATCAACAAAACAAAACATGCATTTCAACATGCAAAACCTATCGAAAATATTTCATAAAACTGACATACTTTAAGATATGACACGGTGTTACATAAATATGAACAAGGATCAGTGTGTGAGTGTGTGAAAGAAAGAGATAACTAAAATAAGTGTGTGTGTGTGTGTGTGTGTGTGTGTGTGTGTGTGTGTGTGTGTGTGTGTGTGTGTGTGTGTGTGTGTGTGTGTGTGTGTGTGTGTGTGTGTGTGTGTGTGTGTGTGTGTGTGTGTGTGTGTGTGTGTGTGTGTGTGTGTGTGTGTGTGTGTGTGTGTGAGAGAGAGAGAGATAAATAACTCAAAGAGGTGTGTGTGTCTGGTAGACAATTAAATGTTTCAAAATAATAGCATTATCTTTAGTTCTGATTATGAAACCTATATTGCTTTCATTGACATTTGAAGAGGAAAATGTCCGCCTGCTGATGAATACAAATGGATATAGCACTGCATATGCTATTTGTTGTTCTGTTCATGCTTACTGTGAATATCTGTGTGCCGATACAAAAGTCACAACAGACTAGTAAATGTTCTGAGATGATGTATGAATATCAGCAGGGAAAAGTTGCAATCGTAGTAAGGATTGTTACTGCTTTGTTGTCGTCATTTTTGTATTTCATTATCCCACTGCGCAATCAGTCATCCACATCAATTTCTAGGTCTTCGTCGTCCTCTGAGCATTCTTTACTTGTTGTGTGGTCTGAAAACGGCGACAGGGGGGACATCCGCAGCTTGCGAGCGAGCTCGTATTCTCGTCCGCCGCTCTGCGCGGGAGAATCGGCTCGCGGGTGATGTCCGAGTGTTCCGTTGGCGCATTTCTCGAGGTCAGCGAGCTTGGCGAGTTTCTCCAGAGGTACAATACCGTCACCTATAGTTTTGGCCGACTCCACGTCGGCCTTCATCTCTTCCAGATCTCGCTTTAGTTTGGCTCTCCTGTTCTGGAACCACGTGATGACTTGGGCGTTCGTTAAACCCAATTGTTGGGCGATTTGGTCTCGGTCAGCGGGTGACAAATATTTCTGATACAGGAATCTTTTCTCTAATTCGTAGATTTGGTGGTTGGTGAAGGCAGTCCTGGACTTCCTTCGCTTCTTCGGGGTGTTTCGTTGCCCAAAGAGTGTCATTCCGTCTCTCCCTGCACAAACAAAGATCAAATGTTAAGTTGTATGTTGGTGTTATTCTCGTGCTGCTTTGGCATTGGCTCTGCAGGGCGTTGAACTCTGCATTTAAACAATTTCAACATATTTTGAGACATTTGACCTCAAATCAATTATATATTTTGTATTAAGTTATTTTAGCCTATATACCAAATATAAACGTAGACGTAATGTTTTGCATTCATCATAAAGAGAACAATTGCACAATTCCAGCTGGTAAATTCACAAATAGCCTCTTTTTCACCTTTCCAAATTACGCACAGAAGAGATACAATGTAACATTTTCTGGCAAACAATCTTGTTTAAAGCCTAATGTTCAATGCCTATTTTTTTTAGATACAATATTACTTCATTATATGTTCACAGATCAAATGAAAAATAATCAATTCCCTTTAAATTGTGCATTGCACTGTTATGAAAGTAATGTCGATATAATGATTAGAAGGCCATAAATACCATCATATTTACCTTCAGCTGCTTGCAGAACGCTAACTTCGAGCCCCTTGAAGGTTTTGCTGGCTAGTTCTTCCAGGGCGCAGAGTGGTGAGGTTTGTGTGAGCAGTGCCCTGTTGGCCAGAGCAGAGATGCTGGACGAACGGTGCTTCTCAGCCGATGAAATCAGGTGTGCTGTCCCACAAATGGTGTAACTTCGTTTCACCGAGGGTTTGTTGAGAATGTCTTGGATACTGAACGGTGTCAGTGGCTTATTCGAGTTTGCAGGCGGAGGAAGATGGTCCAACGGACTTCGCCTCCTATTCTCGACCGCGTCACAGTCGGCGACTCCTCTGGATGTCATTATCAGTGCGTTTAGTCGTTACGCAAAGCTAACTTTAAAATGTTGTTGAAATGCTAACGAAAACAACAAACACAGATATCAAATTATATCGAACCCTATCGAAGAAACATTCACATTACAGTCACCAAATGCACGCCATGGCTGCAAACCTTCTTGCAAAAAGAAACATTTAAAAAAAGCCCTCCTAATTCCAAACCGGGATATCTTCTTGAAAGTATTATTCCACAAAAAATAGGTACAGACAATCCGAAGGAGAACTGTGCCTCCCTGAAAATGGCGAGGTCCAACGAAGTTGCAGCAACAACTGACTAACAAGTTAATATTGATTAGGACGTAATCAATTATGTCCCCACTGGCACTTTCGCCCTCTCCCTTTCACTCTCTGACTATGTTGCAGTCCAGTGCAGGGCTTTTGCGAGTGGGATGCTCCCAATAATTACAAGACATGGTTTGAAGGAGGAGGAGCCGGTTGGAATTATAACGGGTTGCGCTCTTATCATCTTTGGGTCTAAATTAGTCGTGGGGTGAGATACCAGAATAGGCCTTACGGTAAATGAGCAAGAGAGAGTGCCGTCAATGGGGGATTAAATCGCATTGCGTATTTAAGTATAGTATTACAGTAATAAAGTATGTGTGATTTTTTTTAGAAGATAGATACTTTGAACGTTTCCAATGTGAATATTGGAAATTATTCCAATGATTCTGAAATTGATAACATTATGCTATGCAGTGGATTAAGAAGTAATTACTAGTTAGTACAGAAAGTGCAGTTTCCTCCACCAAAAGCGATGGTTTTGGATGAGCCTTTATTTTCTGAAGGCAGTATGGATCTAGGCAATATATCAGGACTGATGATACACTCCTTCAGGGCGGGGGAGTGAGGTGAGGAGAAGAGGAGAGGGGAGAGGAGGAGAGGGGGAGAGAGGAGCAGCATGCATCCCTCTCAGCCTAGCCAAATCGGGTCATAACTCACGCGAAAGGGACCTTTACATCATCAGCTAGATATTTCATCTCGAATCAAATCTCTCTCCCGGTCCTCCCGGTCCTCGAGCGAGCGGTGGCATGATGCTTTATTTTGCTTCCGTTCTGAAAGACAAGCCGACAGGTCCATCTGCATACAGGAACGAATGATACATAATATATTTCGGTGACGTAGCCTACTTCTGCATTTCATTTTTTTCATCAACTCTTAGTTTATTTTTCAGTCTGAATATCAAACTATTTCCGTCTTATGTATGTGGGACGTTGTGGAATAATATGATAACTCAACATGAATGCAATACATGAGATTAGAATCACATTTAAATTACTATTAATATTATTGTAAGTGTTAGTATTAGTATTCGTATTATAAGTCATATTATTTAAGGCCTATTATAATAGTTATGCATCATATTACA
>NW_025758017.1:0-5317 GCF_021184085.1 Oncorhynchus gorbuscha | reverse complement strand
TCATGTTTGTCATTCATTGTCATGTCTTGTCCCTGTGCTCCCCATGCTGTTCGTTTCCCTCTGCTGGTCTTGTTTGGTTCTATCCTTCTCTCTCCCCTCCCTCTCTCACTCTCTCGCTCTCTCTTCTCTCTGTCGTCCGCTCCTGCTCCCAGCTGTTCCTATTCCCCTAATCATCATTTAGTCTTTCCACACCTGTTCCCGATCCTTTCCCTGATTAGACTCCCTATTTATTCCTTTGTGATCCGTTCCTGTTCCGTCGGTTCCTTGTTTGTATTCCATGCTGTAATTGCGTTTCGCCCTGTCCTGTCGTGTTTTTTGCCGTGATTGTGTATCACCCTGTCCTGTCGTGTTTTGTGCCTTCTTCAGACGCTGCGTGTGAGCAGGTGTCTCAGTTGACTACGGCCTGCGCCACCCGGCGACCTGCAGTCTGTGGCCGCTTCTCCAGTTGTTTTCCCTCTACTATCTAGAGGATTTCAGTTATTCGGTTTTGAGCATTAATAAACTCCTGTTTCTGTTAAGTCGCGCTTAGTCCTCCTTCACCTGCATAACAGAAGGAACCGACCAAAGAATGGACCTAGCGATCTCAGACGCTCGTTACACTGTCGTCGAGATCCAAGGAGCCATGCTCGGCAGACACGAGCAGGAATTGTCTGCTGCTCGCCATGCCGTGGAGAACCTGGCCGCTCAGGTTTCCGACCTCTCTGGACAGTTCCAGAGTCTACGTCTCGTGCCACCTGTTACTCCCTGGCCTGCCGAGCCTCCTGAACCCAGGGTTAATAACCCACCTTGCTACCCGGGCAGCCCACTGAGTGCCGCTCCTTTCTCACGCAGTGTGAGATTGTAGTTCTCTCTCCAACCCCACACATACTCTAGAGAGAGAGCTCGGGTTGCTTTCGTCATTTCACTCCTTACTGGCCGGGCTCGAGAATGGGGCACAGCTATCTGGGAGGCAAGGGCTGATTGCTCTAACAGATTCCAGAACTTTAAAGAGGAGATGATTCGGGTTTTTGACCGTTCAGTTTTTGGTGAGGAGGCTTCTAGGGCCCTGGCTTCCTTATGCCAAGGTGAACGGTCCATAACGGATTATTCCATTGAGTTTCGCACTCTTGCTGCCTCTAGTGAGTGGAACGAGCCGGCGCTGCTCGCCTCGTTTTCTGGAGGGACTCCACGCAGTGGTTAAGGATGAGATTCTCTCCCGGGGTTCCTTCAGATGTGGACTCCTTGATTGCTCTCGCCATCCGCATAGAACGACGGGTAGATCTTCGCTCACCGGGCTCGTGGAAGAGAGCTCGCATCAACGGTGTTTCCCTGCTCCGCATCGCAACCATCTCCCTCTGGCTTTGAGACTGAGCCCATGCAGCTGGGAGGGATTCGCATCTCGAATAAGGAGAGGGAACAGAGGATCACCAACCGCCTGTGCCTCTATTGCGGAGTTGCTGGACATTTTGTTATTTCATGTCCAGTAAGAGGCCAGAGCCCATCAGTAAGCGGAGGGCTACTGGTGAGCGCTACTACTCAGGTCCCTTCATCTAGATCTTGTACTACTATGTCGGTCCATCTACGCTGGACCGGTTCGGGTGCTACATGCAGTGCTTTGATTGACTCTGGGGCTGAGGGTTGTTTCATGGACGAAGCATGGGCTCGAAACATAACATTCCTTTCAGACCGTTAGACAGGCCTACGCCCATGTTTGCCTTAGATGGTAGTCATCTTCCCAGTATCAAATTTGAGACACTACCTTTAACTCTCACAGTATCTGGTAACCACAGTGAGACTATGTCTTTTTGATTTTCCGTTCACCGTTTACACCTGTTGTTTTGGGTCACCCCTGGCTTGTATGTCATAATCCTTCTATTAATTGGTCTAGTAATTCTATCCTATCCTGGAACGTTTCTTGTCATGTGAAGTGTTTAATGTCTGCCATCCCTCCCATTTCTTCTGTCCCTACTTCTCAGGAGGAACCTGGCGATTTGACAGGAGTGCCGGAGGAATATCATGATCTGCGCACGGTCTTCAGTCGGTCCCGAGCCAACTCCCTTCCTCCTCACCGGTCGTATGATTGTAGTATTGATCTCCTTCCGGGGACCACTCCTCCTCGAGGTAGACTATACTCTCTGTCGGCTCCCGAACGTAAGGCTCTCGAGGATTATTTGTCTGTGTCTCTTGACGCCGGTACCATAGTGCCTTCTTCCTCTCGGCCGGGGCGGGGTTCTTTTTGTTAAGAAGAAGGACGGTACTCTGCGCCCTGCGTGGATTATCGAGGGCTGAATGACATAACGGTTAAGAATCGTTATCCGCTTCCCTTATGTCATCAGCCTTCGAGATTCTGCAGGGAGCCAGGTGCTTTACTAAGTTGGACCTTCGTAACGCTTACCATCTCGTGCGCATCAGAGAGGGGGACGAGTGGAAAACGGCGTTTAATACTCCGTTAGGGCATTTTGAGTACCGGGTTCTGCCGTTCGGTCTCGCCAATGCGCCAGCTGTTTTTCAGGCATTAGTTAATGATGTTCTGAGAGACATGCTGAACATTTTTGTTTTTGTCTATCTTGACGATATCCTGATTTTTTCTCCGTCACTCGAGATTCATGTTCAGCACGTTCGACGTGTTCTACAGCGCCTTTTAGAGAATTGTCTCTACGTAAAGGCTGAGAAGTGCTCTTTTCATGTCTCCTCCGTTACTTTTCTCGGTTCCGTTATTTCCGCTGAAGGCATTCAGATGGATTCCGCTAAGGTCCAAGCTGTCAGTGATTGGCCCGTTCCAAGGTCACGTGTCGAGTTGCAGCGCTTCTTAGGTTTCGCTAATTTCTATCGGCGTTTCATTCGTAATTTCGGTCAAGTTGCTGCCCCTCTCACAGCTCTTACTTCTGTCAAGACGTGTTTTAAGTGGTCCGGTTCCGCCCAGGGAGCTTTTGATCTTCTAAAAGAACGCTTTTACGTCCGCTCCTATCCTCGTTACTCCTGACGTCACTAGACAATTCATTGTCGAGGTTGACGCTTCAGAGGTAGGCGTGGGAGCCATTCTATCCCAGCGCTCCCAGTCTGACGATAAGGTTCATCCTTGCGCTTATTTTTCTCATCGCCTGTCGCCATCTGAGCGCAACTATGATGTGGGTAACCGTGAACTGCTCGCCATCCGCTTAGCCCTAGGCGAATGGCGACAGTGGTTGGAGGGGGCGACTGTTCCTTTGTCGTTTGGACAGACCATAAGAACCTTGAGTACATCCGTTCTGCCAAACGACTTAATGCCCGTCAAGCTCGTTGGGCGTTGTTTTTCGCTCGTTTCGAGTTTGTGATTTCTTACCGTCCGGGTAGCAAGAACACCAAGCCTGATGCCTTATCCCGTCTGTTTAGTTCTTCTGTGGCTTCTACTGATCCCGAGGGGATTCTTCCTTATGGGCGTGTTGTCGGGTTAACAGTCTGGGGAATTGAAAGACAGGTTAAGCAAGCACTCACGCACACTGCGTCGCCGCGCGCTTGTCCTAGTAACCTCCTTTTCGTCCTGTTTCCACTCGTCTGGCTGTTCTTCAGTGGGCTCACTCTGCCAAGTTAGCGGGTCATCCCGGTGTTCGAGGCACTCTTGCGTCTATTCGCCAGCGCTTTTGGTGGCCGACTCAGGAGCGTGACACGCGCCGTTTCGTGGCTGCCTGTTCGGACTGCGCGCAGACTAAGTCGGGTAACTCTCCTCCTGCCGGTCGTCTCAGACCGCTCCCCATTCCTTCTCGACCATGGTCTCACATTGCCTTAGACTTCATTACCGGTCTGCCTTTGTCTGCGGGGAAGACTGTGATTCTGACGGTTGTCGATAGGTTCTCTAAGGCGGCACATTTCATTCCCCTCGCTAAACTTCCTTCCGCTAAGGAGACGGCACAAATCATTATTGAGAATGTATTCAGAATTCATGGCCTCCGTTAGACGCCGTTTCAGACAGAGGTCCGCAATTCACGTCACAGTTTTGGAGGGAGTTCTGTCGTTTGATTGGTGCGTCCGTCAGTCTCTCTTCCGGGTTTCATCCCCAGTCTAACGGTCAAGCAGAGAGGGCCAATCAGACGATTGGTCGCATACTACGCAGCCTTTCTTTCAGGAACCCTGCGTCTTGGGCAGAACAGCTCCCCTGGGCAGAATACGCTCACAATTCGCTTCCTTCGTCTGCTACCGGGTTATCTCCGTTTCAGAGTAGTCTGGGTTACCAGCCTCCTCTGTTCTCATCCCAGCTTGCCGAGTCCAGCGTTCCCTCCGCTCAAGCGTTTGTCCAACGTTGTGAGCGCACCTGGAGGAGGGTGAGGTCTGCACTTTGCCGTTACAGGGCACAGACGGTGAGAGCCGCCAATAAACGCAGGATTAAGAGTCCAAGGTATTGTTGCGGCCAGAGAGTGTGGCTTTCCACTCGCAACCTTCCTCTTACGACAGCTTCTCGTAAGTTGACTCCGCGGTTCATTGGTCCGTTCCGTGTCTCCCAGGTCGTCAATCCTGTCGCTGTGCGACTGCTTCTTCCGCGACATCTTCGTCGCGTCCATCCTGTCTTCCATGTCTCCTGTGTTAAGCCCTTTCTTCGCACCCCGTTCGTCTTCCCTCCCCCCTCCCGTCCTTGTCGAGAGCGCACCTATTTACAAGGTACATAAAATTATGGACATGCGTTCTCGGGGACGGGGTCACCAATACCTAGTGGATTGGGAGGGTTACGGTCCTGAGGAGAGGAGTTGGGTTCCGTCTCGGGACGTGCTGGACCGTTCGCTCATCGATGATTTCCTCCGTTGCCGCCAGGATTCCTCCTCGAGTGCGCCAGGAGGCGCCGGTGAGTGGGGGGTACTGTCATGTTTGTCATTTATTGTCATGTCTTGTCCCTGTGCTCCCCATGCTATTCGTTTCCCTCTGCTGGTCTTGTTTGGTTCTATCCTTCTCTCTCCCCTCCCTCTCTCACTCTCTCGCTCTCTCTTCTCTCTGTCGTTCCGTTCCTGCTCCCAGCTGTTCCTATTCCCCTAATCATCATTTAGTCTTTCCACACCTGTTCCCGATCCTTTCCCTGATTAGACTCCCTATTTATTCCTTTGTGATCCGTTCCTGTTCCGTCGGTTCCTTGTTTTGTATTCCATGCTGTAATTGCGTTTCGCCCTGTCCTGTCGTGTTTTTTGCCGTGATTGTGTATCACCCTGTCCTGTCGTGTTTTGTGCCTTTCTTCAGACGCTGCGTGTGAGCAGGTGTCTCAGTTGACTACGGCCTGCGCTACCCGGCGACCTGCAGTCTGTGGCCGCTTCTCCAGTTGTTTTCCCTCTACTATCTAGAGGATTTCAGTTATTCGGTTTTGAGCATTAATAAACTC
>NW_025758016.1:0-5318 GCF_021184085.1 Oncorhynchus gorbuscha | reverse complement strand
TGTCATGTTTGTCATTTATTATCATGTCTTGTCCCTGTGCTCCCCATTCTGTTCGTTTCCCTCTGCTGGTCTTATTGGGTTCTTTCCCTCTTTCTATCCCTCTCTCTCCCCCTCCCTCTCTCACTCTCTCGCTCTCTCTTCTCTCTATCGTTCCGTTCCTGCTCCCAGCTGTTCCTATTCCCCTAATCATCATTTAGTCTTCCCACACCTGTTCCCGATCCTTTCCCCTGATTAGAGTCCCTATTTATTCCTTTGTGTTCCGTTCCTGTCCCGTCGGTTCCTTGTTTTGTATTCACCATGCTGTGATTGTGTTTCGCCCTGTCCTGTCGTGTTTTTTGCCTTCATCAGATGCTGCGTGTGAGCAGGTGTCTCTGTCTACTACGGCCTGCGCCTACCCGAAGCGACCTGCAGTCTGTGGCCGCTTCTCTTGTTATTCCCCTCTACAGACTAGAGGATGGATTTCTGTTATTCCCTGTTTGGACTTGAATAAACTCTGTTTCTGTTAAGTCGCTTTTGGGTCCTCTATCACCTGCATGACAGAAGGAACCGACCAAGGAATGGACCAGCGACTTCAGACGCTCGTTACACTGCCGTCGAGATCAAGGAGCCATGCTCGGCAGACACGAGCAGGAATTGTCTGCTGCTCGCCATGCCGTGGAGAACCTGGCCGCTCAGGTTTCCGACCTCTCTGGACAGTTCCAGAGTCTACGTCTCGTGCCACCTGTTACTTCCTGGCCTGCCGAGCCTCCAGAACCTAGGGTTAATAACCCACCTTGCTACTCCGGGCAGCCCACTGAGTGCCGCTCCTTTCTCACGCAGTGTGAGATTGTGTTCTCTCTCCAACCCAACACATACTCTAGAGAGAGCTCGGGTTGCTTTACGTCATTTCACTCCTTACTGGCCGGGCTCGAGAATGGGGCACAGCTATCTGGGAGGCAAGGGCTGATTGCTCTAACAAGTTCCAGAACTTTAAAGAGGAGATGATTCGGGTTTTTGACCGTTCAGTTTTTTTTTTTGGTAGGGAGGCTTCTAGGGCCCTGGCTTCCTTATGCCAAGGTGAACGGTCCATAACGGATTATTCTATTGAGTTTCGCACTCTTGCTGCCTCTAGTGAGTGGAACGAGCCGGCGCTGCTCGCTCGTTTTCTGGAGGGACTCCACGCAGTGGTTAAGGATGAGATTCTCTCCCGGGAGGTTCCATCAGATGTGGACTCTTTGATTGCTCTCGCCATCCGCATAGAACTGACGGGTAGATCTTACGTCACCGGGCTCGTGGAAGAGCTCGCATCAACGGTGTTTCCCTGCTCCGCATCGCAACCATCTCCCTCCTCTGGCTTTGAGACTGAGCCCATGCAGCTGGGAGGATTCGCATCTCGACTAAGGAGAGGAACGGAGGATCACCAACCGCCTGTGCCTCTATTGCGGAGTTGCTGGACATTTTGTTAATTCATGTCCAGTAAGAGGCCAGAGCCCATCAGTAAGCGGAGGGCTACTGGTGAGCGCTACTACTCAGGTCCCTTCATCTAGATCTTGTACTACTATGTCGGTCCATCTACGCTGGACCGGTTCGGGTGCTACATGCAGTGCCTTGATTGACTCTGGGGCTGAGGGTTGTTTCATGGACGAAGCATGGGTTCGGAAACATAACATTCCTTTCAGACCGTTAGACAGGCCTACGCCCATGTTTGCCTTAGATGGTAGTCATCTTCCCAGTATCAAATTTGAGACACTACCTTTAACTCTCACAGTATCTGGTAACCACAGTGAGACTATTTCTTTTTTGATTTTCCGTTCACCGTTTACACCTGTTGTTTTGGGTCATCCCTGGCTAGTATGTCATAATCCTTCTATTAATTGGTCTAGTAATTCTATCCTATCCTGGAACGTTTCTTGTCATGTGAAGTGTTTAATGTCTGCCATCCCTCCCGTTTCTTCTGTCCTACTTCTCAGGAGGAACCTGGCGATTTGACAGGAGTGCCGGAGGAATATCATGATCTGCGCACGGTCTTCAGTCGGTCCCGAGCCAACTCCCTTCCTCCTCACCGGTCGTATGATTGTAGTATTGATCTCCTTCCGGGACCACTCCTCCTCGAGGTAGACTATACTCTCTGTCGGCTCCCGAACGTAAGGCTCTCGAGGATTATTTGTCTGTGTCTCTTGGCGCCGGTACCATAGTGCCTTCTTCTTCTCCGGCCGGGGCGGGTTCTTTTTGTTAAGAAGAAGGACGGTACTCTGCGCCCCTGCGTGGATTATCGAGGAGCTGAATGACATAACGGTTAAGAATCGTTATCCGCTTCCCCTTATGTCATCAGCCTTCGAGATTCTGCAGGGGGAGCCAGGTGCTTTACTAAGTTGGACCTTCGTAACGCTTACCATCTCGTGCGCATCAGAGAGGGGACGAGTGGAAAACGCGTTTAACACTCCGTTAGGGCATTTTGAGTACCGGGTTCTGCCGTTCGGTCTCGCCAATGCGCCAGCTGTTTTCAGGCATTAGTTAATGATGTTCTGAGAGACATGCTGAACATTTTGTTTTTGTCTATCTTGACGATATCCTGATTTTTTCTCCGTCACTCGAGATTCATGTTCAGCACGTTCGACGTGTTCTACAGCGCCTTTTAGAGAATTGTCTCTACGTAAAGGCTGAGAAGTGCTCTTTTCATGTCTCCTCCGTTACTTTTCTCGGTTCCGTTATTTCCGCTGAAGGCATTCAGATGGATTCCGCTAAGGTCCAAGCTGTCAGTGATTGGCCCGTTCCAGGTCACGTGTCGAGTTGCAGCGCTTTTAGGTTTCGCTAATTTCTATCGGCGTTTCATTCGTAATTTCGGTCAAGTTGCTGCCCCTCTCACAGCTCTTACTTCTGTCAAGACGTGTTTTAAGTGGTCCGGTTCCGCCCAGGGGAGCTTTTGATCTTCTAAGAACGTTTCACGTCCGCTCCTATCCTCGTTACTCCTGACGTCACTAGACAATTCATTGTCGAGGTTGGCCTTCAGAGGTAGGCGTGGGAGCCATTCTATCCCAGCGCTTCCAGTCTGACGATAAGGTTCATCCTTGCGCTTATTTTTCTCATCGCCTGTCGCCATCTGAGCGCAACTATGATGTGGGTAACCGTGAACTGCTCGCCATCCGTAGCCCTAGGCGAATGGCGACAGTGGTTGGAGGGCGACCGTTCCTTTTTGTCGTTTGGACAGACCATAAGAACCTTGAGTACATCCGTTCTGCCAAACGACTTAATGCCCGTCAAGCTCGTTGGGCGTTGTTTTTCGCTCGTTTCGAGTTTGTGATTTCTTACCGTCCGGGTAGCAAGAACACCAAGCCTGATGCCTTATCCCGTCTGTTTAGTTCTTCTGTGGCTTCTACTGATCCCGAGGGGATTCTTCCTTATGGGCGTGTTGTCGGGTTAACAGTCTGGGGAATTGAAAGACAGGTTAAGCAAGCACTCACGCACACTGCGTACCGCGCTTGTCCTAGTAACCTCCTTTTCGTTCCTGTTTCCACTCGTCTGGCTGTTCTTCAGTGGGCTCACTCTGCCAAGTTAGCTGGTCATCCCGGTGTTCGAGGCACTCTTGCGTCTATTCGCCAGCGCTTTTGGTGGCCGACTCAGGGAGCGTGACACGCGCCGTTTCGTGGCTGCTTGTTCGGACTGCGCGCAGACTAAGTCGGGTAACTCTCCTCCTGCCGGTCGTCTCAGACCGCTCCCATTCCTTCTCGACCATGGTCTCACATTGCCTTAGACTTCATTACCGGTCTGCCTTTGTCTGCGGGGAAGACTGTGATTCTGACGGTTGTCGATAGGTTCTCTAAGGCGGCACATTTCATTCCCCTCGCTAAACTTCCTTCCGCTAAGGAGACGGCACAAATCATTATTGAGAATGTATTCAGAATTCATGGCCTCCGTTAGACGCCGTTTCAGACAGAGGCCCGCAATTCACGTCACAGTTTTGGAGGGAGTTCTGTCGTTTGATTGGTGCGTCCGTCAGTCTCTCTTCCGGGTTTCATCCCCAGTCTAACGGTCAAGCAGAGAGGGCCAATCAGACGATTGGTCGCATACTACGCAGCCTTTCTTTCAGAAACCCTGCGTCTTGGGCAGAACAGCTCCCCTGGGCAGAATACGCTCACAATTCGCTTCCTTCGTCTGCTACCGGGTTATCTCCGTTTCAGAGTAGTCTGGGTTACCAGCCTCCTCTGTTCTCATCCCAGCTTGCCGAGTCCAGCGTTCCCTCCGCTCAGCGTTTGTCCAACGTTGTGAGCGCACCTGGAGGAGGGTGAGGTCTGCACTTTGCCGTTACAGGGCACAGACGGTGAGAGCCGCCAATAAACGCAGGATTAAGAGTCCAAGGTATTGTTGCGGCCAGAGAGTGTGGCTTTCCACTCGCAACCTTCCTCTTACGACAGCTTCTCGTAAGTTGACTCCGCGGTTCATTGGTCCGTTCCGTGTCTCCCAGGTCGTCAATCCTGTCGCTGTGCGACTGCTTCTTCCGCGACATCTTCGTCGCGTCCATCCTGTCTTCCATGTCTCCTGTGTTAAGCCCTTTCTTCGCACCCCGTTCGTCTTCCCTCCCCCTCCCGTCCTTGTCGAGAGCGCACCTATTTACAAGGTACATAAGATCATGGACATGCGTTCTCGGGGACGGGGTCACCAATACTTAGTGGATTGGGAGGGTTACGGTCCTGAGGAGAGGAGTTGGGTTCCGTCTCGGGGCGTGCTGGACCGTTCACTCATCGATGATTTCCTCCGTTGCCGCCAGGATTCCTCCTCGAGTGCGCCAGGAGGCGCTCGGTGAGTGGGGGGTACTGTCATGTTTGTCATTTATTATCATGTCTTGTCCCTGTGCTCCCCATTCTGTTCGTTTCCCTCTGCTGGTCTTATTGGGTTCTTTCCCTCTTTCTATCCCTCTCTCTCCCCCTCCCCCTCTCACTCTCTCGCTCTCTCTTCTCTCTATCGTTCCGTTCCTGCTCCCAGCTGTTCCTATTCCCCCTAATCATCATTTAGTCTTCCCACACCTGTTCCCGATCCTTTCCCCTGATTAGAGTCCCTATTTATTCCTTTGTGTTCCGTTCCTGTCCCGTCGGTTCCTTGTTTTGTATTCACCATGCTGTGATTGTGTTTCGCCCTGTCCTGTCGTGTTTTTGCCTTCATCAGATGCTGCGTGTGAGCAGGTGTCTCTGTCTACTACGGCCTGCGCCTACCCGAAGCGACCTGCAGTCTGTGGCCGCTTCTCTTGTTATTCCCTCTACAGACTAGAGGATTTCTGTTATTCCCTGTTTGGACTTGAATAAACTCTGTTTCTGTTAAGTCGCTTTTGGGTCCTCTATCACCTG
>NW_025758015.1:0-5318 GCF_021184085.1 Oncorhynchus gorbuscha | reverse complement strand
ATGTAGATAACCAATTAAAAATCAGCCGTTTCCAGCTACAATAGTAATTTACAACATTAACGTCTACACTGTATTTCTGATCAATTTGATGTTATTTTAAATTGACAAAAAAATGTGCTTTTCTTTCAAAAACAAGGACATTCCTAAGTGCCCCCAAACTTTTGAATGTAGTGTGAGAGAGAGATATATAAATACACACACACACACACATATATATACATTTACATTTAAGTCATTTAGCAGACGCTCTTATCCAGAGCGACTTACAAATTGGTGCATTCACCTTATGACATCCAGTGGAACAGCCACTTTACAATAGTGCATCTACATATTTTAAGGGGGGAGGGGGGGGTGAGAAGGATTACTTTATCCTATCCTAGGTATTCCTTAAAGAGGTGGGGTTTCAGGTGTCTCCGGAAGGTGGTGATTGACTCCGCTGTCCTGGCGTCGTGAGGAGTTTGTTCCACCATTGGGGAGCCAGAGCAGCGAACAGTTTTGACTGGGCTGAGCGGGAACTGTAATTTCCTCAGTGGTAGGGAGGCGAGCAGGCCAGAGGTGGATGAACGCAGTGCCCTTATTTGGGTGTAGGGCCTGATCAGAGCCTGGAGGTACTGAGGTGCCGTTCCCCTCACAGCTCCGTAGGGCAAGCACCATGGTCTTGTAGCGGATGCGAGCTTCAACTGGAAGCCAGTGGAGAGAGAGCGGAGGAGCGGGGTGACGTGAGAACTTGGGAAGGTTGAACACTAGACGGGCTGCGGCGTTTCTGGATGAGTTGTAAGGGGTTTAATGGCACAGGCAGGGAGCCCAGCCAACTTGCGAGTTGCAGTAATCCAGACGGGAGATGACAAGTGCCTGGATTAGGACCTGCGCCGCTTCCTGTGTGAGGCAGGGTCGTACTCTGCGGATGTTGTAGAGCATGAACCTACAGGAACGGGCCACCGCCTTGATGTTAGTTGAGAACGACAGGGTGTTGTCAGGATCACGCCAAGGTTCTAGCGCTCTGGGAGGAGGACACAATGGAGTTGTCAACCGTGATGGCGAGATCATGAAACGGGCAGTCCTTCCCCGGGAGGAAGAGCAGTCCGTCTTGCCAAGTTCAGCTTGAGATGGTGATCCGTCATCCACACTGATATGTCTGCCAGACATGCAGAGATGCGATTCGCCACCTGGTCATCAGAAGGGGGAAAGGAGAAGATTAATTGTGTGTCGTCTGCATAGCAATGATAGGAGAGACCATGTGAGGTTATGACAGAGCCAAGTGACTTGGTGTATAGCGAGAATAGGAGAGGGCCTAGAACAGAGCCCTGGGGGACACCAGTGGTGAGAGCGCATGGTGAGGAGACAGATTCTCGCCACGCCACCTGGTAGGAGCGACCTGTCAGGTAGGACGCAATCCAAGCGTGGGCCACGCCGGAGATGCCCAACTCGGAGAGGGTGGAGAGGAGGGGGATCTGATGGTTCACAGTATCGAAGGCAGCCGATAGGTCTAGAAGGATGAGAGCAGAGGAGAGAGAGTTAGCTTTAGCGGTGCGGAGCGCCTCGTGATACAGAGAAGAGCAGTCTCAGTTGAATGACTAGTCTTGAAACCTGACTGATTTGGATCAAGAAGGTCATTCTGGGAGATAGCGGGAGAGCTGACCAAGGGACGGCACGTTCAAGAGTTTTGGAGAAAAGAAAGGGGATACTGGTCTGTAGTTGTTGACATCGGAGGGATCGAGTGTAGGTTTTTTCAGAAGGGGTGCAACTCTCGCTCTCTTGAAGACGGAAGGGACGTAGCCAGCGGTCAGGGATAAGTTGATGAGCGGGTGAGGTAAGGAGAAGGTCTCCGGAAATGGTCTGGAGAAGAGAGGAGGGGATAGGGTCAAGCGGGCAGGTTGTTGGGCGGCCGGCCGTCACAAGACGCGAGATTTCATCTGGAGAGAGAGGGAGAAAGAGGTCAGAGCACAGGGTAGGGCACTGTGAGCAGAACCAGCGGTGTCGTTTGACTTAGCAAACGAGGATCGGATGTCGTCGACCTTCTTTTCAAAATGGTTGACGAAGTCATCTCTGCAGAGAGGGAGGAGGGGGGAGGGGGAGGAGGATTCAGGAGGGAGAGAATGTGGCAAAGAGCTTCCTAGGTTAGAGGCAGATGCTTGGAATTTAGAGTGGTAGAAAGTGGCTTTAGCAGCAGAGACAGAGGAGGAAAATGTAGAGAGGAGGGAGTGAAAGGATGCCAGGTCCGCAGGGGCGAGTTTTCCTCCATTTCCGCTCGGCTGCCCGGAGCCCTGTTCTGTGAGCTCGCAATGAGTCGTCAAGCCACGGAGGCGGGAGGGAGGACCGAGCCGGCCTGGAAGATAGGGGACATAGAGAGTCAAAGGATGCAGAAAGGGAGGAGAGGAGGGTTGAGGAGGCAGAATCAGGAGATAGGTTGGAGAAGGTTTGAGCAGAGGGAAGAGATGATAGGATGGAAGAGGAGAGAGTAGCGGGGGAGAGAGAGCGAAGGTTGGGACGGCGCGATACCATCCGAGTAGGGGCAGTGTGGGAAGTGTTGGATGAGAGCGAGAGGGAAAAGGATACAAGGTAGTGGTCGGAGACTTGGAGGGGAGTTGCAATGAGGTTAGTGGAAAAACAGCATCTAGTATTCTCGCCATCACGGTTGACAACTCCATTGTGTCCTCCTCCCAGAGCGCCAAGAACCTTGGCGTGATCCTGGACAACACCCTGTCGTTCTCAACTAACATCAAGGCGGTGGCCCGTTCCTGTAGGTTCATGCTCTACAACATCCGCAGAGTACGACCCTGCCTCACACAGGAAGCGGCGCAGGTCCTAATCCAGGCACTTGTCATCTCCCGTCTGGATTACTGCAACTCGCTGTTGGCTGGGCTCCCTGCCTGTGCCATTAAACCCCTTCAACTCATCCAGAACGCCGCAGCCCGTCTGGTGTTCAACCTTCCCAAGTTCTCTCACGTCACCCCGCTCCTCCGTTCTCTCCACTGGCTTCCAGTTGAAGCTCGCATCCGCTACAAGACCATGGTGCTTGCCTACGGAGCTGTGAGGGGAACGGCACCTCAGTACCTCCAGGCTCTGATCAGGCCCTACACCCAAACAAGGGCACTGCGTTCATCCACCTCTGGCCTGCTCGCCTCCCTACCACTGAGGAAGTACAGCTCCCGCTCAGCCCAGTCAAAACTGTTCGCTGCCCTGGCCCCCCAATGGTGGAACATACTCCCTCACGACGCCAGGACAGCGGAGTCAATCACCACCTTCCGGAGACACCTGAAACCCCACCTCTTTAAGGAATACCTAGGATAGGTTAAGTAATCCCTCTCACCCCACCCCCCCCCCTAAGTTTTAGATGCACTATTGTTAAGTGACTGTCCCACTGGATGTCATAAGGTGATTGCACCAATTTGTAAGTCGCTCTGGATAAGAGCGTCTGCTAAATGACTTAAATGTAAATGTAGTAAAGATGAGGTCGAGCGTATTGCCTGCCTTGTGAGTAGGGGGGGGAAGGTGAGAGGGTGAGGTCAAAAGAGGAGAGGAGTGGAAAGAAGGAGGCAGAGAGGAATGAGTCAAAGGTAGACGTGGGGAGGTTAAAGTCGCCCAGAACTGTGAGAGGTGAGCCGTCCTCAGGAAAGGAGCTTATCAAGGCATCAAGCTCATTGATGAACTCTCCGAGGGGACCTGGAGGGCGATAAATGATAAGGATGTTAAGCTTGAAAGGGCTGGTAACTGTGACAGCATGAAATTCAAAGGAGGCGATAGACAGATGGGTAAGGGGAGAAAGAGAGAATGACCACTTGGGAGAGATAAGGATCCCGATGCCACCACCCCGCTGACCAGAAGCTCTCGGGGTGTGCGAGAACACGTGGGCGGACGAAGAGAGAGCAGTAGGAGTAGCAGTGTTATCTGTGGTGATCCATGTTTCTGTCAGTGCCAAGAAGTCGAGGGACTGGAGGGAGGCATAGGCTGAGATGAACTCTGCCTTGTTGGCTGCAGATCGGCAGTTCCAGAGGCTACCGGAGACCTGGAACTCCACGTGGGTCGTGCGCGCTGGGACCACCAGATTAGGGTGGCAGCGGCCACGCGGTGTGGAGCGTTTGTATGGTCTGTGCAGAGAGGAGAGAACAGGGATAGACAGACACATAGTTGACAGGCTACAGAAGAGGCTACGCTAATGCAAGGAGATTGGAATGACAAGTGGACTACACGTCTCAAATGTTCAGAAAGTTAAGCTTACGTAGCAAGAATCTTATTGACTAAAATGATTAAAATGATACAGTACTGCTGAAGTAGGCTAGCTGGCAGTGGCTGCGTTGTTGACTTTGTAGGCTAGCTGGCAGTGGCTGCGTTGTTGACACTACACTAATCAAGTTGTTCCGTTGAGTGTAATAGTTTCTACAGTGCTGCTATTCGGGGCTAGCTGGCTAGCTAGCAGTGTTGATTACGTTACGCAAAAGAACGAGACAACAATTATCTTTGATACACAGACGGTTATGTAGCTAGCTATGTAGCTAGCTGACGATCAAACAAATCAAACCGGTTGGGTAATGAAATGAAATATGTGATACTACCTGTGGAGCTAAGCGGAATGCACCGGTTGTTGAGTGCAGTTCTATTCAGTAGACGTTGGCTAGCTGTTGGCTAGCTAGCAGTGTCTCCATGCTAAGGACGACAAATAGCTGGCTAGATAACCTCAGTAAATTAAGATAATCACTCTAAGACTACACTTCTAAACTACACAATTATCTTGGATACGAAGACAGCAAAGACAACTATGTAGCTAGCTAACACTACACTAATCAAGTCGTTCAGTTGAGTGTAATAGTTTCTACAGTGCTGCAATTCGGTAGACGGTGGACGTATGCAAGCTGGCTAGCTGCTGGGCAGATAGCAGTGTAGACTACGTTAGGACGACGAAATACAAGTTGCAATAGAAGTACTGTTTCACTATGTTGTCCTCTTTCTTTTCCTTTTTCTTCTGTCCTTCTTTTGTCCTTATTTTGTCTTCCTTTCTTCTGTTAACTAGATATTTTTTGTTGTTATTCTTTGTAAGCTAGCTAGCTTCTTCCAGGAGAGTCCCTAGCAACTGCTTAGCAACAAGTAAACAATTCTGCTAGCAATTCAGCTAGCTAAGATAACTGTACAATTTTATGAAAAATAGTTAATTTTTCAAAAGCCTGTCTTTTGGTTTGTTCCTTGTTTTGTCTTCTATTGAGTCTTGCAGTTTTCTCTTGATTTTTTGATGTACTTCACTCTAAAAAAACATTTAAATCTCAATATATACAGGAGCTCATTTTTCAGCAGCTGCTCAATTTAGAACTCCGGAACATCAGCAT
>NW_025758014.1:0-5318 GCF_021184085.1 Oncorhynchus gorbuscha | reverse complement strand
TCATGTTTGTCATTCATTGTCATGTCTTGTCCCTGTGCTCCCCATGCTATTCGTTTCCCTCTGCTGGTCTTGTTTGGTTCTATCCTTCTCTCTCCCCTCCCTCTCTCACTCTCTGCTCTCTCTTCTCTCTGTCGTTCCGTTCCTGCTCCCAGCTGTTCCTATTCCCCCTAATCACCATTTAGTCTCCCACACCTGTTCCCGATCCTTTCCCTGATTAGACTCCCTATTTATTCCTTTGTGTTCCGTTCCTGTTCCGTCGGTTCCTTGTTTTGTATTCCATGCTGTGATTGCGTTTCGCCCTGTCCTGTCGTGTTTTTGCCGTGATTGTGTATCACCCTGTCCTGTCGTGTTTTGTGCCTTCTTCAGACGCTGCGTGTGAGCAGGTGTCTCAGTTGACTACGGCCTGCGCCTACCCCGAGGCGACCTGCAGTCTGTGGCCGCTTCTCAGTTGTTTTCCCCTCTACTAATCTAGGGATTTCAGTTATTCGGTTTTGAACATTAATAAACTCTGTTTCTGTTAAGTCGCGTTTGGGTCCTCCTTCACCTGCATGACAGAAGGAACCGACCAAAGAATGGACCCAGCGACTTCAGGCTCGTTACACTGCCGTCGAGATCCAAGGAGCCATGCTCGGCAGACACGAGCAGGAATTGTCTGCTGCTCGCCATGCCGTGGAGAACCTGGCCGCTCAGGTTTCGACCTCTCTGGACAGTTCCAGAGTCTCGTCTCGTGCCACCTGTTACTCCTGGCCTGCCGAGCCTCCTGAACCCAGGGTTAATAACCCACCTTGCTACTCCGGGCAGCCCACTGAGTGCCGCTCCTTTCTCACGCAGTGTGAGATTGTGTTCTCTCTCCAACCCCACACATACTCTAGAGAGAGAGCTCGGGTTGCTTTCGTCATTTCACTCCTTACTGGCCGGGCTCGAGAATGGGGCACAGCTATCTGGGAGGCAAGGGCTGATTGCTCTAACAGATTCCAGAACTTTAAAGAGGAGATGATTCGGGTTTTGACCGTTCAGTTTTTGGTGAGGAGGCTTCTAGGGCCCTGGCTTCCTTATGCCAAGGTGAACGGTCCATAACGGATTATTCCATTGAGTTTCGCACTCTTGCTGCCTCTAGTGAGTGGAACGAGCCGGCGCTGCTCGCTCGTTTTCTGGAGGGACTCCACGCAGTGGTTAAGGATGAGATTCTCTCCCGGGAGGTTCCTTCAGATGTGGACTCCTTGATTGCTCTCGCCATCCGCATAGAACGACGGGTAGATCTTCGTCACCGGGCTCGTGGAAGAGAGCTCGCATCAACGGTGTTTCCTGCTCCGCATCGCAACCATCTCCCTCTGGCTTTGAGACTGAGCCCATGCAGCTGGGAGGGATTCGCATCTCGAATAAGGAGAGGGAACAGAGGATCACCAACCGCCTGTGCCTCTATTGCGGAGTTGCTGGACATTTTGTTATTTCATGTCCAGTAAGAGGCCAGAGCCCATCAGTAATGCGGAGGGCTACTGGTGAGCGCTACTACTCAGGTCCCTTCATCTAGATCTTGTACTACTATGTCGGTCCATCTACGCTGGACCGGTTCAGGTGCTACATGCAGTGCTTTGATTGACTCTGGGGCTGAGGGTTGTTTCATGGACGAAGCATGGGCTCGGAAACATAACATTCCTTTCAGACCGTTAGACAGGCCTACGCCCATGTTTGCCTTAGATGGTAGTCATCTTCCCAGTATCAAATTTGAGACACTACCTTTAACTCTCACTGTATCTGGTAACCACAGTGAGACTATGTCTTTTTTGATTTTCCGTTCACCGTTTACACCTGTTGTTTTGGGTCACCCCTGGCTTGTATGTCATAATCCTTCTATTAATTGGTCTAGTAATTCTATCCTATCCTGGAACGTTTCTTGTCATGTGAAGTGTTTAATGTCTGCCATCCCTCCCATTTCTTCTGTCCCTACTTCTCAGGAGGAACCTGGCGATTTGACAGGAGTGCCGGAGGAATATCATGATCTGCGCACGGTCTTCAGTCGGTCCCGAGCCAACTCCCTTCCTCCTCACCGGTCGTATGATTGTAGTATTGATCTCCTTCCGGGGGACCACTCCTCCTCGAGGTAGACTATACTCTCTGTCGGCTCCCGAACGTAAGGCTCTCGAGGATTATTTGTCTGTGTCTCTTGGCGCCGGTACCATAGTGCCTTCTTCCTCTCCGGCCGGGGCGGGGTTCTTTTGTTAAGAAGAAGGACGGTACTCTGCGCCCCTGCGTGGATTATCGAGGCTGAATGACATAACGGTTAAGAATCGTTATCCGCTTCCCCCTTATGTCATCAGCCTTCGAGATTCTGCAGGGAGCCAGGTGCTTTACTAAGTTGGACCTTCGTAACGCTTACCATCTCGTGCGCATCAGAGAGGGGGACGAGTGGAAAACGGCGTTTAATACTCCGTTAGGGCATTTTGAGTACCGGGTTCTGCCGTTCGGTCTCGCCAATGCGCCAGCTGTTTTTCAGGCATTAGTTAATGATGTTCTGAGAGACATGCTGAACATTTTGTTTTTGTCTATCTTGACGATATCTGATTTTTCTCCGTCACTCGAGATTCATGTTCAGCACGTTCGGCGTGTTCTACAGCGCCTTTTAGAGAATTGTCTCTATGTAAAGGCTGAGAAGTGCTCTTTTCATGTCTCCTCCGTTACTTTTCTCGGTTCCGTTATTTCCGCTGAAGGTATTCAGATGGATTCCGCTAAGGTCAAGCTGTCAGTGATTGGCCCGTTCCAAGGTCACGTGTCGGTTGCAGCGCTTCTTAGGTTTCGCTAATTTCTATCGGCGTTTCATTCGTAATTTCGGTCAAGTTGCTGCCCCTCTCACAGCTCTTACTTCTGTCAAGGCGTGTTTTAAGTGGTCCGGTTCCGCCCAGGAGCTTTTGATCTTCTAAAAGAACGTTTTACGTCCGCTCCTATCCTCGTTACTCCTGACGTCACTAGACAATTCATTGTCGAGGTTGGCGCTTCAGAGGTAGGCGTGGGAGCCATTCTATCCCAGCGCTCCCAGTCTGACGATAAGGTTCATCCTTGCGCTTATTTTTCTCATCGCCTGTCGCCATCTGAGCGCAACTATGATGTGGGTAACCGTGAACTGCTCGCCATCCGCTTAGCCCTAGGCGAATGGCGACAGTGGTTGGAGGGCGACCGTTCCTTTTGTCGTTTGGACAGACCATAAGAACCTTGAGTACATCCGTTCTGCCAAAGCGACTTAATGCCCGTCAAGCTCGTTGGGCGTTGTTTTTCGCTCGTTTCGAGTTTGTGATTTCTTACCGTCCGGGTAGCAAGAACACCAAGCCTGATGCCTTATCCCGTCTGTTTAGTTCTTCTGTGGCTTCTACTGATCCCGAGGGGATTCTTCCTTATGGGCGTGTTGTCGGGTTAACAGTCTGGGGAATTGAAAGACAGGTTAAGCAAGCACTCACGCACACTGCGTCGCCGCGCTTGTCCTAGTAACCTCCTTTTCGTTCCTGTTTCCACTCGTCTGGCTGTTCTTCAGTGGGCTCACTCTGCCAAGTTAGCGGGTCATCCCGGTGTTCGAGGCACTCTTGCGTCTATTCGCCAGCGCTTTTTTGGTGCCGACTCAGGAGCGTGACACGCGCCGTTTCGTGGCTGCCTGTTCGGACTGCGCGCAGACTAAGTCGGGTAACTCTCCTCCTGCCGGTCGTCTCAGACCGCTCCCCATTCCTTCTCGACCATGGTCTCACATTGCCTTAGACTTCATTACCGGTCTGCCTTTGTCTGCGGGGAAGACTGTGATTCTGACGGTTGTCGATAGGTTCTCTAAGGCGGCACATTTCATTCCCCTCGCTAAACTTCCTTCCGCTAAGGAGACGGCACAAATCATTATTGAGAATGTATTCAGAATTCATGGCCTCCCGTTAGACGCCGTTTCAGACAGAGGTCCGCAATTCACGTCACAGTTTTGGAGGGGAGTTCTGTCGTTTGATTGGTGCGTCCGTCAGTCTCTCTTCCGGGTTTCATCCCCAGTCTAACGGTCAAGCAGAGAGGGCCAATCAGACGATTGGTCGCATACTACGCAGCCTTTCTTTCAGGAACCCTGCGTCTTGGGCAGAACAGCTCCCTGGGCAGAATACGCTCACAATTCGCTTCCTTCGTCTGCTACCGGGTTATCTCCGTTTCAGAGTAGTCTGGGTTACCAGCCTCCTCTGTTCTCATCCCAGCTTGCCGAGTCAGCGTTCCCTCCGCTCAAGCGTTTGTCCAACGTTGTGAGCGCACCTGGAGGAGGGTGAGGTCTGCACTTTGCCGTTACAGGGCACAGACGGTGAGAGCCGCCAATAAACGCAGGATTAAGAGTCCAAGGTATTGTTGCGGCCAGAGAGTGTGGCTTTCCACTCGCAACCTTCCTCTTACGACAGCTTCTCGTAAGTTGACTCCATGATTCATTGGTCCGTTCCGTGTCTCCCAGGTCGTCAATCCTGTCGCTGTGCGACTGCTTCTTCCGCGACATCTTCGTCGCGTCCATCCTGTCTTCCATGTCTCCTGTGTTAAGCCCTTTCTTCGCACCCCGTTCGTCTTCCCTCCCCCCTCCCGTCCTTGTCGAGAAGCGCACCTATTTACAAGGTACATAAAATTATGGACATGCGTTCTCGGGGGCGGGGTCACCAATACCTAGTGGATTGGGAGGGTTACGGTCCTGAGGAGAGGAGTTGGGTTCCGTCTCGGGGCGTGCTGGACCGTTCGCTCATCGATGATTTCCTCCGTTGCCTTGGGATTCCTCCTCGAGTGCGCCAGGAGCGCTCGGTGAGTGGGGGTACTGTCATGTTTGTCATTCATTGTCATGTCTTGTCCCTGTGCTCCCCATGCTATTCGTTTCCCTCTGCTGGTCTTGTTTGGTTCTTTCCTTCTCTCTCCCCCTCCCTCTCTCACTCTCTCGCTCTCTCTTCTCTCTGTCGTTCCGTTCCTGCTCCCAGCTGTTCCTATTCCCCCTAATCACCATTTAGTCTTTCCCACCTGTTCCCGATCCTTTCCCCTGATTAGACTCCCTATTTATTCCTTTGTGATCCGTTCCTGTTCCGTCGGTTCCTTGTTTTGTATTCCATGCTGTGATTGCGTTTCGCCCTGTCCTGTCGTGTTTTTGCCGTGATTGTGTATCACCCTGTCCTGTCGTGTTTTGTGCCTTCTTCAGACGCTGCGTGTGAGCAGGTGTCTCAGTTGACTACGGCCTGCGCCTACCCGGAGCGACCTGCAGTCTGTGGCCGCTTCTCAGTTGTTTTCCCCTCTACTAATCTAGAGGATTTCAGTTATTCGGTTTTGAACATTAATAAACTCTG
>NW_025758013.1:0-5318 GCF_021184085.1 Oncorhynchus gorbuscha | reverse complement strand
ACGAGTGGAAACAGGGACGAAAAGGAGGTTACTAGGACAAGCGCGCGGCGACGCAGTGTGCGTGAGTGCTTGCTTAACCTGTCTTTCAATTCCCCAGACTGTTAACCCCACAAACACGCCCCATAAGGAAGAATCCCCCGGGATCAGTAGAAGCCACAGAAGAACTAAACAGACGGGATAAGGCATCAGGCTTGGTGTTCTTGCTACCCGGACGGTAAGAAATCACAAACTCGAAACGAGCGAAAAACAACGCCCAACGAGCTTGACGGGCATTAAGTCGTTTGGCAGAACGGATGTACTCAAGGTTCTTATGGTCTGTCCAAACGACAAAAGGAACGGGTCGCCCTCCAACCACTGTCGCCATTCGCCTAGGGCTGGGCGGATTGGGCGCAGCAGTTCACGGGTTACCCACATCATAGCTGCGCTCAGGGATGATACAGGCGATGAGAAAAATAAGCGCAAGGATGAACCTTATCGTCAGACTGGAAGCGCTGGGATGTGAATGCTCCCACGCCTACCTCTGAAGCGTCAACCGACAACAGAATTGCCCAGCACGCTGTATAACGAGGATAGGAGCGGACGTGAAACGTTTCTTTAGAAGATCAAAAGCTCCCTGGGCGGAACCGGACCACTTAAAAACACGTCTGACAGAAGTAAGACAGAGAGGGGCAGCAACTCTGACCGAATTACGAATGAAACGCCGATAGAAATTAGCGAAACCTAAAAAGCGCTGCAACTCACGTGACCTTGGAACGTGGGCCAATCACTGACAGCTTGACCCAGCGGGAATCCATCTGAATGCCTTCAGCGAAAATAACGGAACCGAGAAAGTAACGGAGGAGACATGAAAAGAGCACTTCTCAGCCTTTACGAGAGACAATTCTCTAAAAGGCGCTGTAGAACACGTCAACGTGCTGAACATGAATCTCGAAAGACGGAGAAAAATCAGATATCGTCAAGATAGACAAAACAAAAAATGCCAGCATGTCCTCAGAACATCATTAACTAATGCCTGAAAAACAGTTGGCGACATTGGTCCGAACGGCAGAACCCGGTACTCAAAATGCCCTAACGGAGTATTAAACGCCGCTTTCCACTGTCCCCTCTCTGATGCGCACGAGATGGTAAGCTACGAAGGTCCAACTTAGTAAAGACCTGGCTCCCTGCAGAATCTCGAAGGCTGATGACATAAGGGGAAGCGGATAACGATTCTAACCGTTATGTCATTCAGCCTCGATACCCACGAGGCGCAGAGTACCGTCCTTCTTCTTAACAAAAAGAACCCCGCCTGCCGGAGAGGAAGAAGGCACTATGGTACCGGCGCCAAGAGACACAGACAAATAATCCTCGAGAGCCTTACGTCGGGAGCCGACAGAGAGTATAGTCTACCTCGAGGAGGAGTGGTCCCCGGAAGGAGATCAATACTACAATCATACGACCGGTGAGGAGGAAGGGAGTTGGCTCGGGACCGACTGAAGACCGTGCGCAGATCATGATATTCCTCCGGCACTCCTGTCAAATCGCCAGGTTCCTCCTGAGAAGTAGGGACAGAAGAAATGGGAGGGATGGCAGACATTAAACACTTCACATGACAAGAAACGTTCCAGGATAGGATAGAATTACTAGACCAATTAATAGAAGGATTATGACATACAAGCCAGGGGTGACCCAAAACAACAGGTGTAAACGGTGAACGGAAAATCAAAAAAGACATAGTCTCACTGTGGTTACCAGATACTGTGAGAGTTAAAGGTAGTGTCTCAAATTTGATACTGGGAAGATGACTACCATCTAAGGCAAACATGGGCGTAGGCCTGTCTAACGGTCTGAAAGGAATGTTATGTTTCCGAGCCCATGCTTCGTCCATGAAACAACCCTCAGCCCCAGAGTCAATCAAAGCACTGCATGTAGCACCCAACCGGTCCAGCGTAGATGGACCGACATAGTAGTACAAGATCTAGATGAAGGGACCTGAGTAGTAGCGCTCACCAGTAGCCCTCCGCTTACTGATGGGCTCTGGCCTCTTACTGGACATGAAATAACAAAATGTCCAGCAACTCCGCAATAGAGGCACAGGCGGTTGGTGATCCTCTGTTCCCTCTCCTTATTCGAGATGCGAATCCCTCCCAGCTGCATGGGCTCAGTCTCAAAGCCAGAGGGAGATGGTTGCGGGAGCAGGGAAACACCGTTGATGCGAGCTCTCTTCCACGAGCCCGGTGACGAATCTACCCGTCGTTCTATGCGGATGGCGAGAGCAATCAAGGAGTCCACATCTGAAGGAACCTCCCGGAGAGAATCTCATCCCAACCACTGCGTGGAGTCCCTCCAGAAAACGAGCGAGGCAGCGCCGGCTCGTTCCCACTCACTAGAGGCAGCAAGAGTGCGAAACTCAATGGAATAATCCGTTATGGACCGTTCACCTTGGCATAAGGAAGCCAGGGCCCTAAAGCCTCCTCACCAAAACTGAACGGTCAAAAACCCGAATCATCTCCTCTTTAAGTTCTGAATCTGTTAGAGCAATCAGCCCACATGCCTCCCAGATAGCACAGCCCCATTCTGAGCCCGGCCAGTAAGGAGTGAAATGACGAAAGCAACCCGAGCTTCTCTCTAGAGTATGTGTGGCTGGAGAGAGAACACAATCTCTGCACTACGTGAGAAAGGAGCGGCACTCAGTGGGCTGCCCGGAGTAGCAAAGTGGGTTATTAACCCTGGTTCAGGAGGCTCGGCAGGCCAGGGGGATGAACAGGTGGCACGAGGCGTAGACTCTGGAACTGTCCAGAGGGTCGGAAACCTGGCGGCCAGGTTCTCCGGCATGGCGAGCAGCAGACAATTCCTGCTGTCCTCTGCCGAGCATGGCTCCTTGGATCTCGACGACAGTGTAATCTAGCATCTGAAGTCGTTGGGTCCATTCTGCTGTGTCGGTTCCTTCTGGCTATGCAGGTGAAGGAGGACCCAAACGCGACTCTAACAGAAACAGAGAGCGATAATTCAAACCGAATAACTGAAATCCTCTAGATAGTAGAGGGGAAAACAACTGGAGCGGCTACAGACTGTAGGTCGCCGGGCAGGGCGCAGGCCGTAGTCAACTGAGACACCTGCTCTGCACGCAGCCCAAAGAAGGCAAAAGCTCACGACAGGACAGGGTGATACATTAATCACGGCAAAAACACGACAGGACAGGGCGAAACGCAATTACAGCATGGCATGGAAACAAGGTCCCACGGAATACACGTGGATCACACGCGGAATCAGATGGAATCAGGAGTGGAGGAACCGGAACAAAGTGTGGGAAATGGCCAAATGATGATTAGGAATAGGAATGAATGGGCAGGAACGAACGACAGAGAGAAGAGAGAGCGAGAGAGTGAGAGGGAGGGGGAGAGAGAAGGATAGAACCAAACAAGACCAGCAGAGGGAAACGAATAGCATGGGGAGCACAGGGACAAGACATGACAATGAATGAGTTATGCAGGTGAAGGAGGACCCAAACGCGACTTAACAGAAACAGAGTTTATTAATGCTCAAAACCGACAACTGAAATCCTCTAGATAGTAGAGGGGAAAACAACTGAGAAGCGGCCACAGACTGCAGGTCGCTCGGGTAGGCGCAGGCCGTAGTCAACTGAGACACCTGCTCACACGCAGCGTCTGATGAAGGCACAAACACGACAGGACAGGGTGATACACAATCACGGCAAAAAAACACGTACAGGACAGGGCGAAACGCAATCACAACATGGAATACAAAACAAGGAACCGACGGGAACAGGAACGGATCACAAAGGAATAAATAGGGAGTCTAATCAGGGGAAAGGATCGGGAACAGGTGTGGAAAGACTAAATGATGATTAGGGGAATAGGAACAGCTGGGAGCAGGAACGGAACGAGAGAGAAGAGAGAGCGAGAGAGTGAGAGAGAGGAGGGGGAGAGAGAAGGATAGAACCAAACAAGACCAGCAGAGGGAAACGAATAGCATGGGGAGCACAGGGACAAGACATGACAATGAATGACAAACATGACAGTACCCCCCCCACCACCGAGCGCCTCCTGGCGCACTCGAGGAGGAATCCTGGCGGCAACGGAGGAAATCATCGATGAGCGAACGGTCCAGCACGTCCCGAGACGGAACCCAACTCCTCTCCCTCAGGACCGTAACCCTCCCAATCCACTAGGTACAGGACCCTGGCCCCGAGAACGCATGTCCATAATCTTATGTACCTTGTAAATAGGTGCGTCTCGACAAGGACGGGAGGGGGGAGGGAAGACGAACGGGGGTGCGAAGAAAGGGCTTAACACAGGAGACATGGAAGACAGGATGGACGCGACGAAGATGTCGCGGAAGAAGCAGTCGCACAGCGACAGGATTGACGACCTGGGAGACACGGAACGGACCAATGAACCGCGGAGTCAACTTACGAGAAGCTGTCGTAAGAGGAAGGTTGCGAGTGGAAAGCCACACTCTCTGGCCGCAACAATACCTTGGACTCTTAATCCTGCGTTTATTGGCGGCTCTCACCGTCTGTGCCCTGTAACGGCAAAGTGCAGACCTCACCCTCCTCCAGGTGCGCTCACAACGTTGGACAAACGCTTGAGCGGAGGGAACGCTGGACTCGGCAAGCTGGGATGAGAACAGAGGAGGCTGGTAACCCAGACTACTCTGAAACGGAGATAACCCGGTAGCAGACGAAGGAAGCGAATTGTGAGCGTATTCTGCCCAGGGGAGCTGTTCTGCCCAAGACGCAGGGTTCCTGAAAGAAAGGCTGCGTAGTATGCGACCAATCGTCTGATTGGCCCTCTCTGCTTGACCGTTAGACTGGGGATGAAACCCGGAAGAGAGACTGACGGACGCACCAATCAAACGACAGAACTCCCTCCAAAACTGTGACGTGAATTGCGGACCTCTGTCTGAAACGGCGTCTAACGGGAGGCCATGAATTCTGAATACATTCTCAATAATGATTTGTGCCGTCTCCTTAGCGGAAGGAAGTTTAGCGAGGGGAATGAAATGTGCCGCCTTAGAGAACCTATCGACAACCGTCAGAATCACAGTCTTCCCCGCAGACAAAGGCAGACCGGTAATGAAGTCTAAGGCAATGTGAGACCATGGTCGAGAAGGAATGGGGAGCGGTCTGAGACGACCGGCAGGGAGGAGAGTTACCCGACTTAGTCTGCGCGCAGTCCGAACAGGCAGCCACGAAACGGGGCGCGTGTCACGCTCCTGAGTCGGCCACCAAAAGCGCTGGCGAATAGACGCAAGAGTGCCTCGAACACCGGGATGACCCGCTAACTTGGCAGAGTGAGCCCACTGAAGAACAGCCA
>NW_025758012.1:0-5318 GCF_021184085.1 Oncorhynchus gorbuscha | reverse complement strand
TGTCATGTTTGTCATTTATTATCATGTCTTGTCCCTGTGCTCCCCATTCTATTCGTTTCCCTCTGCTGGTCTTATTTGGTTCTTTCCCTCCTTCTATCCCTCTCTCTCCCCCTCCCTCTCTCACTCTCTCGCTCTCTCTTCTCTCTATCGTTCCGTTCCTGCTCCCAGCTGTTCCTATTCCCCTAATCATCATTTAGTCTTCCCACACCTGTTCCCGATCCTTTCCCCTGATTAGAGTCCCTATTTATTCCTTTGTGTTCCGTTCCTGTCCCGTCGGTTCCTTGTTTAGTATTCACCATGCTGTGATTGTGTTTCGCCCTGTCCTGTCGTGTTTTTGCCTTCATCAGATGCTGCGTGTGAGCAGGTGTCTCTGTCTACTACGGCCTGCGCCTACCCGAGCGACCTGCAGTCTGTGGCCGCTTCTCTTGTTATTCCCCTCTACAGACTAGAGGATTTCTGTTATTCCTGTTTGGACTTAGACCAAACTCTGTTTCTGTTAAGTCGCTTTTGGGTCCTCTATCACCTGCATGACAGAAGGAACCGACCAAGAGTGGACCCAGCGACTTCAGGCTCGTTACACTGCCGTCGAGATCCAAGGAGCCATGCTCGGCAGACACGAGCAGGAATTGTCTGCTGCTCGCCATGCCGTGGAGAACCTGGCGGCTCAGGTTTCCGACCTCTCTGGACAGTTCCAGAGTCTCGTCTCGTGCCACCTGTTACTTCCTGGCCTGCCGAGCCTCCAGAACCTAGGGTTAATAACCCACCTTTGCTACTCCGGGCAGCCCACTGAGTGCCGCTCCTTTCTCACGCAGTGTGGTTATGTTCTCTCTCAACCCAACACATACTCTAGAGAGAGCTCGGGTTGCTTACGTCATTTCACTCCTTACTGGCCGGGCTCGAGAATGGGGCACAGCTATCTGGGAGGCAAGGCTGATTAACTCTAACAAGTTCAGAACTTTAAAGGAGATGATTCGGGTTTGACCGTTCAGTTTTGGTAGGGAGGCTTCTAGGGCCCTGGCTTCCTTATGCCAAGGTGAACGGTCCATAACGGATTATTCTATTGAGTTTCGCACTCTTGCTGCCTCTAGTGAGTGGAACGAGCCGGCGCTGCTCGCTCGTTTTCTGGAGGGACTCCACGCAGTGGTTAAGGATGAGATTCTCTCCCGGGAGGTTCCTTCAGATGTGGACTCTTTGATTGCTCTCGCCATCCGCATAGAACGACGGGTAGATCTTCGTCACCGGGCTCGTGGAAGAGAGCTCGCATCAACGGTGTTTCCCTGCTCCGCATCGCAACCATCTCCCTCCTCTGGCTTTGAGACTGAGCCCATGCAGCTGGGAGGGATTCGCATCTCGACTAAGGAGAGGGAACGGAGGATCACCAACCGCCTGTGCCTCTATTGCGGAGTTGCTGGACATTTTGTTAATTCATGTCCAGTAAGAGGCCAGAGCCCATCAGTAAGCGGAGGGCTACTGGTGAGCGCTACTACTCAGGTCTCTTCATCTAGATCTTGTACTACTATGTCGGTCCATCTACGCTGGACCGGTTCGGGTGCTACATGCAGTGCCTTGATTGACTCTGGGGCTGAGGGTTGTTTCATGGACGAAGCATGGGTTCGGAAACATAACATTCCTTTCAGACCGTTAGACAAGCCTACGCCCATGTTTGCCTTAGATGGTAGTCATCTTCCCAGTATCAAATTTGAGACACTACCTTTAACTCTCACAGTATCTGGTAACCACAGTGAGACTATTTCTTTTTTGATTTTCCGTTCACCGTTTACACCTGTTGTTTTGGGTCATCCCTGGCTAGTATGTCATAATCCTTCTATTAATTGGTCTAGTAATTCTATCCTATCCTGGAACGTTTCTTGTCATGTGAAGTGTTTAATGTCTGCCATCCCTCCCGTTTCTTCTGTCCCTACTTCTCAGGAGGAACCTGGCGATTTGACAGGAGTGCCGGAGGAATATCATGATCTGCGCACGGTCTTCAGTCGGTCCCGAGCCAACTCCCTTCCTCCTCACCGGTCGTATGATTGTAGTATTGATCTCCTTCCGGGGACCACTCCTCCTCGAGGTAGACTATACTCTCTGTCGGCTCCCGAACGTAAGGCTCTCGAGGATTATTTGTCTGTGTCTCTTGACGCCGGTACCATAGTGCCTTCTTCTTCTCCGGCCGGGGCGGGGTTCTTTTTGTTAAGAAGAAGGACGGTACTCTGCGCCCCTGCGTGGATTATCGAGGGCTGAATGACATAACGGTTAAGAATCGTTATCCGCTTCCCCTTATGTCATCAGCCTTCGAGATTCTGCAGGGAGCCAGGTGCTTTACTAAGTTGGACCTTCGTAACGCTTACCATCTCGTGCGCATCAGAGAGGGGACGAGTGGAAAACGGCGTTTAACACTCCGTTAGGGCATTTTGAGTACCGGGTTCTGCCGTTCGGTCTCGCCAATGCGCCAGCTGTTTTCAGGCATTAGTTAATGATGTTCTGAGAGACATGCTGAACATCTTTGTTTTTGTCTATCTTGACGATATCCTGATTTTTTCTCCGTCACTCGAGATTCATGTTCAGCACGTTCGACGTGTTCTACAGCGCCTTTTAGAGAATTGTCTCTACGTAAAGGCTGAGAAGTGCTCTTTTCATGTCTCCTCCGTTACTTTTCTCGGTTCCGTTATTTCCGCTGAAGGCATTCAGATGGATTCCGCTAAGGTCCAAGCTGTCAGTGATTGGCCCGTTCCAAGGTCACGTGTCGAGTTGCAGCGCTTTTTAGGTTTCGCTAATTTCTATCGGCGTTTCATTCGTAATTTCGGTCAAGTTGCTGCCACATCTGCCCAGCTCTTGTACCTTTGTCAAGGCGATGTTTAAGTGGTCAGTTCATGGAGACTTTTTGATCTTCTGCTACAAAGAAGCGTTTTGCGATCGCTCCCTATCTCGTTACTCCCTGACGTCACTAGACAATTCATTGTCGAGGTTGGCGACATAAGGGGCGTGAAAGTAGAGCCATTCTATTCTGCCAGTCTGACGATAAGGTTCCATCTTGCGCTTATTTTCTCATCGCCTGTCGCCATCTGAGCGCAACTATGATGTGGGTAACCGTGAACTGCTCGCCATCCGCTTAGCCCTAGGCGAATGGCGACAGTGGTTGGAGGGCGACCGTTCCTTTTGTCGTTTGGACGGACCATAAGAACCTTGGGTACATCCCGTTCTGCCAAACGACTTAATGCCCGTCAAGCTGCGTTGGGCGTTGTTTTTAAACTCGTTTCGAGTTTGTGATTTCTTACGTCCGGGTAGCAAGAACACCAAGCCTGATGCCTTATCCCGTCTGTTTAGTTCTTCTGTGGCTACTGATCGAGGGGATTCTTCCTTATAGGCGTGTTGTCGGGTTAACAGTCTGGGAAATTGAAAGACAGGTTAGCAAGCACTCCACGCACACTGCGTCTGCCGCGCGCTTGTCCCTAGTAACCTCCTTTTCGTTCCTGTTTCCACTCGTCTGGCTGTTCTTCAGTGGGCTCACTCTGCCAAGTTAGCTGGTCATCCCGGTGTTCGAGGCACTCTTGCGTCTATTCGCCAGCGCTTTTGGTGGCCGACTCAGGAGCGTGACACGCGCCGTTTCGTGGCTGCTTGTTCGGACTGCGCGCAGACTAAGTCGGGTAACTCTCCTCCTGCCGGTCGTCTCAGACCGCTCCCCATTCCTTCTCGACCATGGTCTCACATCGCCTTAGACTTCATTACCGGTCTGCCTTTGTCTGCGGGGAAGACTGTGATTCTTACGGTTGTCGATAGGTTCTCTAAGGCGGCACATTTCATTCCCCTCGCTAAACTTCCTTCCGCTAAGGAGACGGCACAAATCATTATTGAGAATGTATTCAGAATTCATGGCCTCCCGTTAGACGCCGTTTCAGACAGAGGCCCGCAATTCACGTCACAGTTTTGGAGGGAGTTCTGTCGTTTGATTGGTGCGTCCGTCAGTCTCTCTTCCGGGTTTCATCCCCAGTCTAACGGTCAAGCAGAGAGGGCCAATCAGACGATTGGTCGCATACTACGCAGCCTTTCTTTCAGAAACCCTGCGTCTTGGGCAGAACAGCTCCCCTGGGCAGAATACGCTCACAATTCGCTTCCTTCGTCTGCTACCGGGTTATCTCCGTTTCAGAGTAGTCTGGGTTACCAGCCTCCTCTGTTCTCATCCCAGCTTGCCGAGTCCAGCGTTCCCTCCGCTCAAGCGTTTGTCCAACGTTGTGAGCGCACCTGGAAGGAGGGTGAGGTCTGCACTTTGCCGTTACAGGGCACAGACGGTGAGAGCCGCCAATAAACGCAGGATTAAGAGTCCAAGGTATTGTTGCGGCCAGAGAGTGTGGCTTTCCACTCGCAACCTTCCTCTTACGACAGCTTCTCGTAAGTTGACTCCGCGGTTCATTGGTCCGTTCCGTGTCTCCCAGGTCGTCAATCCTGTCGCTGTGCGACTGCTTCTTCCGCGACATCTTCGTCGCGTCCATCCTGTCTTCCATGTCTCCTGTGTTAAGCCCTTTCTTCGCACCCCGTTCGTCTTCCCTCCCCCCTCCCGTCCTTGTCGAGACGCACCTATTTACAAGGTACATAAGATCATGGACATGCGTTCTCGGGGACGGGGTCACCAATACTTAGTGGATTGGGAGGGTTACGGTCCTGAGGAGAGGAGTTGGGTTCCGTCTCGGGACGTGCTGGACCGTTCACTCATCGATGATTTCCTCCGTTGCCGCCAGGATTCCTCCTCGAGTGCGCCAGGAGGCGCTCGGTGAGTGGGGGGGTACTGTCATGTTTGTCATTTATTATCATGTCTTGTCCCTGTGCTCCCCATTCTATTCGTTTCCCTCTGCTGGTCTTATTTGGTTCTTTCCCTCCTTCTATCCCTCTCTCTCCCCCTCCCTCTCTCACTCTCTCGCTCTCTCTTCTCTCTATCGTTCCGTTCCTGCTCCCAGCTGTTCCTATTCCCCTAATCATCATTTAGTCTTCCCACACCTGTTCCCGATCCTTTCCCCTGATTAGAGTCCCTATTTATTCCTTTGTGTTCCGTTCCTGTCCCGTCGGTTCCTTGTTTAGTATTCACCATGCTGTGATTGTGTTTCGCCCTGTCCTGTCGTGTTTTTGCCTTCATCAGATGCTGCGTGTGAGCAGGTGTCTCTGTCTACTACGGCCTGCGCCTACCCGAGGCGACCTGCAGTCTGTGGCCGCTTCTCTTGTTATTCCCCTCTACAGACTAGAGGATTTCTGTTATTCCCTGTTTGGACTTGAATAAACTCTGTTTCTGTTAAGTCGCTTTTGGGTCCTCTATCACCTGCATGACA
>NW_025758011.1:0-5319 GCF_021184085.1 Oncorhynchus gorbuscha | reverse complement strand
AAATCAAATCAAATCAAATTTATTTATATAGCCCTTCGTACATAACAGAAAATGACCAAGATGTTCAAATGTTCATAAATGACCAGCATGGTCAAATAATAATAAGGCAGAACAGTTGAAACTGGAGCAGCAGCACAGTCAGGTGGACTGGGGACAGCAAGGAGCCATCATGTCAGGTAGTCCTGGGGCACGGTCCTAGGGCTCAGGTCCTCCGAGAGAGAGAAAGAAAGAGAGAATTAGAGAGCATATGTGGGGTGGCCAGTCCTCTTCTGGCTGTGCCGGTGGAGATTATAACAGAACGTGGCCAAGATGTTCAAATGTTCATAAATGACCAGCATGGTTGAATAATAGTAAGGCAGAACAGTTGAAACTGGAGCAGGAGCATGGCCAGGTGGACTGGGGACAGCAAGGAGTCCTCATGTCAGGTAGTCCTGGGACATGGTCCTAGGGCCCAGGCCAGTTGAAACTGGAGCAGCAGCATGGCCAGGTGGACTGGGGACAGCAAGGAGTCATCATGTCAGGTAGTCCTGGGGCATGGTTCTAGGGCTCAGGTCCTCCGAGAGAGAGAAAGAAGGAGAGAAGGAGAGAAATTAGAGAACGCACACTTAGATTTACACAGGACACCGAATAGGACAGGAGAAGTACTCCAGATAAACAAACTGACCCTAGCCCCCCGACACATAAACTACTGCAGCATAAATACTGGAGGCTGAGACAGGAGGGGTCAGGAGACACTGTGGCCCCATCCGAGGACACCCCGGACAGGGCCAAACAGGAAGGATATAACCCCACCCACTTTGCCAAAGCACAGCCCCCACACCACTAGAGGAAATCTACAACCACCAACTTACCATCCTGAGACAAGGCCGAGTATAGCCCACAAAGATCTCCGACACGGTACAACCCAAGGGGGGAAACCCAGACAGGCCGACCACAACAGTGAATCAACCCACCCAGGTGACGCACCCCCAGGGACGGCACGAGAGAGCCCCAGCAAGCCAGTGACTCAGCCCCCGTAACAGGGTTAGAGGCAGAGAATCCCAGTGGAAAAAGGGGAACCGGCCAGGCAGAGACAGCAAGGGCGGTTCGTTGCTCAGAGCCTTTCCGTTCACCTTCCCACTCCTGGGCCAGACTACACTCAATCATATGACCCACTGAAGAGATGAGTCTTCAGTAAAGACTTAAAGGTTGAGACCGAGTTTGCGTCTCTGACATGGGTAGGCAGACCGTTCCATAAAAATGGAGCTCTATAGGAGAAAGCCCTGCCTCCAGCTGTTTGCTTAGAAATTCTAGGGACAATTAGGAGGCCTGCGTCTTGTGACCGTAGCGTACGTATAGGTATGTACGGCAGGACCAAATCAGAGAGGTAGGTAGGAGCAAGCCCATGTAATGCTTTGTAGGTTAGCAGTAAAACCTTGAAATCAGCCCTTGCTTTGACAGGAAGCCAGTGTAGAGAGGCTAGCACTGGAGTAATATGATCAAATTTTTGGTTCTAGTCAGGATTCTAGCAGCCGTATTTAGCACTAACTGAAGTTTATTTAGTGCTTTATCCGGGTAGCCGGAAAATAGAGCATTGCAGTAGTCTAACCTAGAAGTGACAAAAGCATGGATTAATTTTTCTGCATCATTTTTGGACAGAAAGTTTCTGATTTTTGCAATGTTACGTAGATGGAAAAAAGCTGTCCTCGAAATGGTCTTGATATGTTCTTCAAAGAGAGATCAGGGTCAGAGTAACGCCGAGGTCCTTCACAGTTTTATTTGAGGCGACTGTACAACCATTAAGATTAATTGTCAGATTCAACAGAAGATCTCTTTGTTTCTTGGGACCTAGAACAAGCATCTCTGTTTTGTCCGAGTTTAATAGTAGAAAGTTTGCAGCCATCCACTTCCTTATGTCTGAAACACATGCTTCTAGCGAGGGCAATTTTGGTGCTTCACCGTGTTTCATTGAAATGTACAGCTGTGTGTCATCCGCATAGCAGTGAAAGTTTACATTATGTTTTCGAATAACATCCCCAAGAGGTAAAATATATAGTGAAAACAATAGTGGTCCTAAAACAGAACCTTGAGGAACACCGAAATGTACAGTTGATTTGTCAGAGGACAAACCATTCACAGAGACAAACTGATATCTTTCCGACAGATAAGACCTAAACCAGGCCAGAACATGTCCGTGTAGACCAATTTGGGTTTCCAATCTCTCCAAAAGAATGTGGTGATCGATGGTATCAAAAGCAGCACTAAGGTCTAGGAGCACGAGGACAGATGCAGAGCCTCGGTCCGATGCCATCAAAATGTCATTTACCACCTTCACAAGTGCCGTCTCAGTGCTATGATGGGGTCTAAAACCAGACTGAAGCATTTCGTATACATTGTTTGTCTTCAGGAAGGCAGTGAGTTGCTGCGCAACAGCCTTCTCTAAAATCTTTGAGAGGAATGGAAGATTTGATATAGGCCGATAGTTTTTATATTTTCTGGGTCAAGGTTTGGCTTTTTCAAGAGGCTTTATTACTGCCACTTTTAGTGAGTTTGGTACACATCCAGTGGATAGAGAGCCGTTTATTATGTTCAACATAGGAGGGCCAAGCACAGGAAGCAGCTCTTTCAGTAGTTTAGTTGGAATAGGGTCCAGTATACAGCTTGAAGGTTTAGAGGCCATGATTATTTTCATCATTGTGTCAAGAGATATAGTACTAAAACACTTGAGCGTCTCTCTTGATCCTAGGTCCTGGCAGAGTTGTGCAGACTCAGGACAACTGAGGTTTGGAGGAATACGCAGGTTTAAAGAGGAGTCCGTAATTTGCTTTCTAATAATCATAATCTTTTCCTCAAAGAAGTTCATGAATTTATCACTGCTAAAGTGCAAGTCATCCTCTCTTGGGGAATGCTGCTTTTTAGTTAGCTTTGCCACAGTATCAAAAGGAATTTCGGATTGTTCTTATTTTCCTCAATTAAGTTAGAAAAATAGGACGATCGAGCAGCAGTAAGGGCTCTTCGGTACTGCACGGTACCATCCTTCCAAGCTAGTCGGAAGACTTCCAGTTTGGTGTGGCGCCATTTCCGTTCCAATTTTCTGGAAGCTTGCTTCAGAGCTCGGGTATTTTCTGTGTACCATGGAGCTAGTTTCTTATGAGACATTTTTTTTTTTAGTTTTTAGGGGTGCAACTGCATCTAGGGTATTGCGCAAGGTTAAATTGAGATCCTCAGTTAGGTGGTTAACGGATTTTTGTCCTCTGGCGTCCTTGGGTAGGCAGAGGGAGTCTGGAAGGGCATCAAGGAATCTTTGTGTTGTCTGTGAATTTATAGCACGACTTTTGATGTTCCTTGGTTGGGGTCTGAGCAGATTATTTGTTGCAATTGCAAACGTAATAAAATGGTGGTCTGATAGTCCAGGATTATGAGGAAAAACATTAAGATCCACAACATTTATTCCATGGGACAAAACTAGGTCAGCGTATGACTGTGAGAGTGAGTGGGTCCAGAGACATGTTGGACAAAACCCACTGAGTCGATGATGGCTCCAAAAGCCTTTTGGAGTGGGTCTGTGGACTTTTCCATGTGAATATTAAAGTCACCAAAGATTAGAATATTATCTGCAATGACTACAAGGTCTGATAGGAATTCAGGGAACTCAGTGAGAAACGCTGTATATGGCCCAGGAGGCCTGTAAACAGTAGCTATAAAAAGTGATTGAGTAGGCTGCATAGATTTCATGACTAGAAGCTCAAAAAAGGCAAAACGTCATTTTTTTTTTGTAAATTGAAATTTGCTATCGTAAATGTTAGCAACACCTCCGCCTTTGCGGGATGCACGGGGATATGGTCACTAGTGTAGCCAGGAGGTGAGGCCTCATTTAACACAGTAAATTCATCAGGCTTAAGCCATGTTTCAGTCAGGCCAATCACATCAAGATTATGATCAGTGATTAGTTCATTGACTATAATTGCCTTTGAAGTAAGGGATCTAACATTAAGTAGCCCTATTTTGAGATGTGAGGTATCATGATCTCTTTCAGTAATGACAGGAATGGAGGTGGTCTTTATCCTAGTGAGATTGCTAAGGCGAACACCGCCATGTTTAGTTTTGCCCAACCCAGGTCGAGGCACAGACACGGTCTCAATGGTGATAGCTAAGCTGACTACACTAACTATGCTAGTGGCAGACTCCACTATGCTGGCAGGCTGGCTAATAGCCTGCTGCCTGGCCTGCACCCTATTTCATTGTGGAGCTAGAGGAGTTAGAGCCCTGTCTATGTTGGCAGATAAGATGAGAGCACCCCTCCAGCTAGGATGGAGTCCGTCACTCCTCAGCAGGTCAGGCTTGGTCCTGTTTGTGGGCGAGTCCCAGAAAGAGGGCCAATTATCTACAAATTCTATCTTTTGGGAGGGGCAGAAAACAGTTTTCAACCAGCGATTGAGTTGTGAGACTCTGCTGTAGAGCTCATCACTCCCCCTAACTGGGAGGGCCAGAGACAATTACTCGATGCCGACACATCTTTCTAGCTGATATGCACGCAGAAGCTATGTTGCGCTTGGTGATCTCTGACTGTTTCATCCTAACATCGTTGGTGCCGACGTGGATAACAATATCTCTATACTCTCTACACTCGCCAGTTTTAGCTTTAGCCAGCACCATCTTCAGATTAGCCTTAACGTCGGTAGCCCTGCCCCGGGTAAACAGTGTATGATCGCTGGATGATTCGCTTTAAGTCTAATACTGCGGGTAATGGAGTCGCCAATGACTAGAGTTTTCAATTTGTCAGAGCTAATGGTGGGAAGCTTCGGCGTCTCAGACCCCGTAACGGGAGGAGTAGAGACCAGAGAAGACTCGGCCTCTGACACCGACCCGCTGCTTAATGGGGAGAACCGGTTGAAAGTTTCTGTCTGCTGAATGAGCGACACCGGTTGAGCGTTCCTACAGCATTTCCTACCAGAAACCGTGAGAAAGTTGTCCGGCTGCGGGGACTGTGCCAGGGGATTTATACTACTATCTGTACTTACTGGTGGCACAGACGCTGTTTCATCCTTTCCTACACTGAAATTACCCTTGCCTAACGATTGCGTCTGAAGCTGGGCTTGCAGTACAGCTATCCTCGCCGTAAGGCGAAGCACAAGCGGCTGCAATTAGAAGGCATCATGTTAATGTTACTACTTAGCTTCGGCTGTTGGAGGTCCTGACGAATCGTGTCCAGATAAAGCGTCCGGAGTGAAAAAGTCGAGGAAAAAATAAATATATGAACGGTAATTAAAAAGTGAAACCCGTAAAGTTGTCAGGTAGCAAAATAGGTTGGCAACAAAACGCACAGCAATTTGAAAACAA
>NW_025758010.1:0-5319 GCF_021184085.1 Oncorhynchus gorbuscha | reverse complement strand
CAAAGTTCGCAGAGCATCAGCACCCCTGTAACTGAGGAGGATAACACAAGCACAGAAATGCCGGTGGATGAACTCACCCAACCACAGAGACCTCTAAAAGAGGAAAAGATCAAAGGGCACAGACCGAGTGTGAAGTGGCCCAAAGCCGTTGAAAAGAGAGAGTGGGAAACAATCAACAACGACCTGACAAAATCTTGGAACAACAGGTAGGAAAAGCAGAGAAAAAGCTTGAAAGGATGGGAGACATTATCTACCACTACGGAGAAGAGCGCTTTGGCGTAAACGAAAGGAGAAGTGGCAAGACACCTCCCGCGCCAGCCAAATCTAGGAGACAGCATGGATCAAGATACTGTCATGAGAGAGAAGCGCAGCTGAGGAAGCAGTGGAAGAAGGCCTCTGATGCAGAGAGAGAAGGTCTCATGCTACTCCAAGCAGACATTAGCCGGCTGGCAACCTTGCGAAGAGCGGAAAATCAAGAAAACTTCGTAGGAAGAAGGAACACTCAAGAACACGGTTCTATAAAAACCCCTTTAAGTTTGTCAAAGATCTCTTCGCAAAGGAAAAGTGCGGAATCCTAAAACTACAAAGCCTGAACTGGAAGAACATCTGGAAAAGGTCCACCAGGACATGAAAAGGCATGAGCAGATAATCATCCCACATGACATCCCACCTATTCAACCACCAGAATTCAATCTGACACTGACCCTCCAAAATGGAGGGAAGTAGAGAACGTTTGTCCGAAGAGCAAGAGCGGCCTCGGCTCCTGGGCCTAATGGAGTACCATACAAGCTCTACAAGAACGCCCGGATGTTCTACGCTTTCTTTGGAGGCTCATGAGGATAGTGTGGCAGAAGGAAATAATACCAAAGGCATGGCGAAGGGCTGGTGGTGTGCTAATCCCGAAAGAGAAGGATGCGACAGACATCAGTCAATTCCGACCAATCTCCCTTCTCAACGTCGAAGGGAAGATCTTTTTCAGTATAATAGCACAGAGGCTGTCCACTTATCTGGAAAGGAACAAGTACATTGATACATCTGTACAGAAAGCAGGCATTCCTGGTTTCTCTGGTTGCCTGGAACATACTAGTATGATTTGGCACCAGATCCAAACAGCTAAGAAGGACAAGAGAGACCTCTATGTCATCTTCCTCGACTTGGCCAATGCCTTTGGCTCAGTTCCCCATGAACTCCTCTGGGAATCCTTCAACATTTTCCACGTACCAGAACCCATCACTACACTGGTAAAGGCCTATTTCCAAGACCTGCAATTGTGTTTCACAACACCTGACTTCACAACAACATGGCAGCGCTTGGAAGTAGGCATAATGGCAGGCTGTACAATTTCTCCTCTGGCCTTCACTATGGCCATGGAAGTCATCATCAGGGCATCGAGATGGGTGGTCGGCGGTGAGAGAACTAAGGAAGGGCTCCGTCTCCCACCTATCCGAGCATACATGGATGACATGACTACACTGACCACCACTGCAGCATGCACCAGGCGGCTACTTGCAAAACTGCAGGATAACATCAAGTGGGCACGGATGAAAATCAAGCCAAGCAAATCTCGAAGCATCTCCATAGTCAAGGGACAGCTTAAAGATGTGAGGTTCTGCATTGGAGATGACCCGATACCAACGGTGTCTGAGCAACCCATCAAGAGCCTGGGTAGATGGTACAACGAAAGCCTCCGGATAAAGATCAAGTGCAGCAAGTAAGGCAGGACATCGCCGACGGTCTTGAGAACATCAACAAGACCCTACTGCCTGGGAGGCTCAAGCTCTGGTGCCTACAGTTTGGACTTCTCCCGGGTAATGTGGCCACTCACCGTCTATGAGGTCCCAATAACAACAGTGGAGAAGATGGAGCGAACCATTACCTCATACGTGAAGAAATGGCTGGGTGTCCCACGATGCCTGAGTAACATCGGCCTCTATGGCAAAGGGGTCCTTGAACTACCTCTTACAAGTCTAACGGAGGAGTACAAGTGCTCTAAAGTAAGACTTCAGATGACATTGAAGGACTCCAAAGACCAGACCATTAGCAAGGCTGCACCTCCCCACAAACTGGACGGAAATGGACATCATCCAATGCTGTGCAGCAAGCAACATCAGCCCTGAGACACCAAGACATTGTGGGGAATATCCAGCATGGAAGAGGAGGCTTGGCCTGGCAGCAAGCAAACCAACGTTCCATAAGGCAACAACATCTGAACGCAGGAAGCTGGTGGTCGAGGAGGTGCGAAGACGGGAGGAGACTGCAAGAAGTGCAAAGGCTGTCTCTCTTGCTAAACAAGGGCAATGGACGCCGTGGGAAGGCCTGAGAGGAGAAAGATCAACTGGAGTGAGCTTTGGCAAATGGAGGCAAGCAACATCAGCTTCATCATAAGAGCTGTTTATGATGTGCTTCCATTACCAAAAAAATCTACATCAATGGTATGGCGAGGACTCGACCTGCCCCCTCTGCCCAGCTCCAGCGACTCTCAGGCATATAATGACAGGTTGCAAGACCAGCCTCTCACAAGGCCGCTACACCTGGAGGCACAATCAGGTCCTCAAGAGCCTGGCTGCAGCACTTGAGACCAAGAGGAGTGCAACCAATTCATTACCTCCAAACAAGCAATCCCGTCAAAACAACAACATTCATCCGGGAGGGACAGAAAAGGCCCAAGTATCCTCCTACAAAGCCAGAAACTGGACACCTAGCTATGGCCCGGGACTGGAAGATGCTTGTCGATATTGGCCAGCAACTCATTTTTCCACCTGAGATTGCTTCTACCAACCTTAGGCCAGACATCTCCCGCTACTCTCTCCTCTTCCATCCTATCAATTGCGAGCTCACAGAACAGGGCTCCGGGCAGCCGAGCGGAAATGGAGGAAAACTCGCCTCCCTGCGGACCTGGCATCCTTTCACTCCTCCTCTCTACATTTTCCTCCTCTGTCTCTGCTGCTAAAGCCACTTTCTACCACGCTAAATTCCAAGCATCTGCCTCTAACCCTAGGAAGCTCTTTGCCACCTTCTCCTCCCTCCTGAATCCTCCCCCCCCTCCCCCCCCCCTGCAGATGACTTCGTCAACCATTTTGAAAAGAAGGTCGACGACATCCGATCCTCGTTTGCTAAGTCAAACGACACCGCTGGTTCTGCTCACACTGCCCTACCCTGTGCTCTGACCTCTTTCTCCCCTCTCTCCAGATGAAATCTCGCGTCTTGTGACGGCCGGCCGCCCAACAACCTGCCCGCTTGACCCTATCCCCTCCTCTCTTCTCCAGACCATTTCCGGAGACCTTCTCCCTTACCTCACCTCGCTCATCAACTCATCCCTGACCGTTGGCTACGTCCCTTCCGTCTTCAAGAGAGCGAGAGTTGCACCCCTTCTGAAAAAACCTACACTCGATCCCTCCGATGTCAACAATTACAGACCAGTATCCCTTCTTTCTTTTCTCTCCAAAACTCTTGAACGTGCCGTCCTTGGCCAGCTCTCCCGCTATCTCTCTCTGAATGACCTTCTTGATCCAAATCAGTCAGGTTTCAAGACTAGTCATTCAACTGAGACTGCTCTCCTCTGTATCACGGAGGCGCTCCGCACTGCTAAAGCTAACTCTCTCCTCTGCTCTCATCCTTCTAGATCTATCGGCTGCCTTCGATACTGTGAACCATCAGATCCTCCTCTCCACCCTCTCCGAGTTGGGCATCTCCCGGCGCGGCCCACGCTTGATTGCGTCCTACCTGACAGGTCGCTCCTACCAGGTGGCGTGGCGAGAATCTGTCTCCTCACCACGCGCTCTCACCACTGGTGTCCCCAGGGCTCTGTTCTTGGCCCTCTCCTATTCTCGCTATACACCAAGTCACTTGGCTCTGTCATAACCTCACATGGTCTCTCTTATCATTGCTATGCAGACGACACACAATTAATCTTCCTTTCCCCCTTCTGATGACCAGGTGGCGAATCGCATCTCTGCATGTCTGGCAGACATATCAGTGTGGATGACGGATCACCACCTCAAGCTGAACCTCGGCAAGACGGAGCTGCTCTTCCTCCCGGGGAAGGACTGCCCGTTCCATGATCTCGCCATCACGGTTGACAACTCCATTGTGTCCTCCTCCCAGAGCGCCAAGAACCTTGGCGTGATCCTGGACAACACCCTGTCGTTCTCAACTAACATCAAGGCGGTGGCCCGTTCCTGTAGGTTCATGCTCTACAACATCCGCAGAGTACGACCCTGCCTCACACAGGAAGCGGCGCAGGTCCTAATCCAGGCACTTGTCATCTCCCGTCTGGATTACTGCAACTCGCTGTTGGCTGGGCTCCCTGCCTGTGCCATTAAACCCCTTCAACTCATCCAGAACGCCGCAGCCCGTCTGGTGTTCAACCTTCCCAAGTTCTCTCACGTCACCCCGCTCCTCCGTTCTCTCCACTGGCTTCCAGTTGAAGCTCGCATCCGCTACAAGACCATGGTGCTTGCCTACGGAGCTGTGAGGGGAACGGCACCTCAGTACCTCCAGGCTCTGATCAGGCCCTACACCCAAACAAGGGCACTGCGTTCATCCACCTCTGGCCTGCTCGCCTCCCTACCACTGAGGAAGTACAGCTCCCGCTCAGCCCAGTCAAAACTGTTCGCTGCCCTGGCCCCCCAATGGTGGAACAAACTCCTCACGACGCCAGGACAGCGGAGTCAATCACCACCTTCCGGAGACACCTGAAACCCCACCTCTTTAAGGAATACCTAGGATAGGTTAAGTAATCCTTCTCACCCCTTAAGTTTTAGATGCACTATTGTAAAGTGACTGTCCCACTGGATGTCATAAGGTGAATGCACCACTTACAGGCTCTGCGGCAGACCGTCAGAGCAGTTTCTCAAGCAGCTGAAAGAGGTAGCCAGTGGATCTGGATCAAACGGAAGGACCCTTGCTGGGCTATAACTTCATGACCCCTCACCCCCACCTGAGAACTCAATTCAGATCCCTCCAACTTGAGGAGGGCATATGAGGTATGCGGTCAGCTGTATGGCTGGCTCAGAGAAGAGGACGCCCTGCCTTGCACAGTCCTGTGGGACATCTTAATTGGGCATGGGACACAAGCTAAGGCTTGATCACCCTTTAGCTGGCCACCTTGATGAGGGTGTTTAGTGATTAAAGGCCGAAACACCCACTGATTCGAAGGCACACTACTGAGGATGTGTCCCAAAATTGACATCTTACCCCAGTCTAAGAAATAAACCTCCCATGCCACTCTGTCAACATCACGGCAAATCTCATGCGAGTGCATTCCATCTATTGGCACAATGGACAGTTTTTAACATCTCGTCCCGTGTTTTATGATTC
>NW_025758009.1:0-5319 GCF_021184085.1 Oncorhynchus gorbuscha | reverse complement strand
CATGTTTTGTCTTAGATTGTCTTGTCATTTTGGCTTTTTCCCTCTATTCGTTTCCCTCTGCTGGTCTTATTAGGTTCTTTCCCTCTTTCTATCCCTCTCTCTCCCCCTCCCTCTCTCTCTCTCGCTCTCTCTTCTCTCTATCGTTCCGTTCCTGCTCCCAGCTGTTCCTATTCCCCTAATCAATCATTTAGTCTTCCCACACCTGTTCCCGATCCTTTTCCCTGATTAGAGTCCCTATTTCTCTCCTTGTTTTCCGTTCCTGCCCTGTCGGATCCTTGTCTATTATTCACCGTGCTGTGTCTATGTATTGCCCTGTCGTGTCGTGTTTCCCTCAGATGCTGCGTAGTGAGCAGGTACAAGTCTGCTAGGTTCAAGTGCCTTCCCGAGGCAACCTGCAGTTCTTGATCAAGTCTCCTGTCTGTTCTCGTCATTACGAGTAGTATTATGCCCCTTTTGTTTGTAAAGTGACTTTACTGGATTAAAAACTCTGTTTTCGCCAGAGTCGCTTTTGGTCCTCATTCACCTGCATAACAGAAGGATCCGACCAAGGAATGGACGCAGCGACTACAGAGAGCTCGTAACACTGCCGGGAGATCCAAGGAGCCATGCTCGGCAGACACGAGCAGGAATTGTCTGCTGCTCGCCATGCCGTGGAGAACCTGGCCGCTCAGGTTTCCGACCTCTGGACAGTTCCAGAGTCTTCGTCTCGTGCCACCTGTTACTTCCTGGCCTGCCGAGCCTCCGGAACCTAGGGTTAATAACCCACCTTGCTACTCCGGGCAGCCCACGGAGGCCGCTCCTTTCTCACCCAGTGTGATATTGTGTTCTCTCTCCAACCCAACACATACTCTAGCGAGAGAGCTCGGGTTGCTTACGTCATTTCACTCCTTACTGGCCGGGCTCGAGAGTGGGGCACAGCTATCTGGGAGGCAAAGGGGCTGATTGTTCTAACAATTACCAGAACTTTAAAGAGGAGATGATTCGGGTTTTGACCTGTTCAGTTTTTGGTAAGGAGGCTTCTAGGGCCCTGGCTTCCCTATGCCAAGGTGATCGATCCATAACGGATTACTCTATAGAGTTTCGCACTCTTGCTGCCTCTAGTGACTGGACGAGCCGGCGCTGCTCGCTCGTTTGCTGGAGGGACTCCACGCAGTGGTCAAAGATGAGATTCTCTCTCGGGAGGTTCCTTCCAGTGTGGACTCTTTGATTGCTCTCGCCATCCGCATAGAACGACGGGTAGATCTTCGTCACCAAGCTCGTGGAAGAGCTCGCGTCAACGGTGTTTCCCTGCTCCGCATCGCAACCATCTCCTCCTCTGGCTCAGAGACTGAGCCCATGCAGCTGGGAGGTATTCGCATCTCGACCAAGGAGAGGGAACGGAGGATCACCAACCGCCTGTGCCTCTGTGCGGATTTGATGGACATTTGTCAATTCATGTCCAGTAAAGGGCCAGAGCTCATCAGTAAGCGGGCTACTGGTGAGCGCTACTACTCAGGTCTCTTCATCCCTGATCCTGTACTACTATGTTGGTCCATCTACGCTGGACCGGTTCGGGTGCACATGCAGTGCCTTGATTGACTCTGGGGCTGAGGTTGTTTCATGGACGAAGCATGGGCTCGGAAACATGACATTCCTTTCAGACAGTTAGACAAGCCCTACGCCCATGTTTGCCCTTAGATGGTAATCATCTTCCCAGTATCAGATTTGAGACACTACCTTTAACTCTCACAGTATCTGGTAACCACAGTGAGACTATTTCTTTTTTGATTTTTCGTTCACCTTTTACCTGTTGTTTGGGTCATCCCTGGCTAGTATGTCATAATCCTTCTATTAATTGGTCTAGTAATTCTATCCTATCCTGGAACGTTTCTTGTCATGTGAAGTGTTTAATGTCTGCCATCCCTCCCATTTCTTCTGTCCCCACTTCTCAGGAGGAACCTGGCGATTTGACAGGAGTGCCGGAGGAATATCATGATCTGCGCACGGTCTTCAGTCGGTCCCGAGCCAACTCCCTTCCTCCTCACCGGTCGTATGATTGTAGTATTGATCTCCTTCCGGGGACCACTCCTCCTCGGGGTAGACTATACTCTCTGTCGGCTCCCGAACGTAAGGCTCTCGAGGATTATTTATCTGTGTCTCTTGACGCCGGTACCATAGTGCCTTCTTCCTCTCCGGCCGGGGCGGGGTTCTTTTTGTTAAGAAGAAGGACGGTACTCTGCGCCCCTGCGTGGATTATCGAGGGCTGAATGACATAACGGTTAAGAATCGTTATCCGCTTCCCCTTATGTCATCAGCCTTCGAGATTCTGCAGGGAGCCAGGTGCTTTACTAAGTTGGACCTTCGTAACGCTTACCATCTCGTGCGCATCAGAGAGGGGGACGAGTGGAAAACGGCGTTTAACACTCCGTTAGGGCATTTTGAGTACCGGGTTCTGCCGTTTGGTCTCGCCAATGCGCCAGCTGTTTTTCAGGCATTAGTTAATGATGTTCTGAGAGACATGCTGAACATCTTTGTTTTTGTCTATCTTGACGATATCCTGATTTTTTCACCGTCACTCGAGATTCATGTTCAGCACGTTCGACGTGTTCTACAGCGCCTTTTAGAGAATTGTCTCTACGTGAAGGCTGAGAAGTGCTCTTTTCATGTCTCCTCCGTTACTTTTCTCGGTTCCGTTATTTCCGCTGAAGGCATTCAGATGGATTCCGCTAAGGTCCAAGCTGTCAGTGATTGGCCCGTTCCAAGGTCACGTGTCGAGTTGCAGCGCTTTTTAGGTTTCGCTAATTTCTATCGGCGTTTCATTCGTAATTTCGGTCAAGTTGCTGCCCCTCTCACAGCTCTTACTTCTGTCAAGACGTGTTTTAAGTGGTCCGGTTCCGCCCAGGGAGCTTTTGATCTTCTAAAAGAACGTTTTACGTCCGCTCCTATCCTCGTTACTCCTGACGTCACTAGACAATTCATTGTCGAGGTTGACGCTTCAGAGGTAGGCGTGGGAGCCATTCTATCCCAGCGCTTCCAGTCTGACGATAAGGTTCATCCTTGCGCTTATTTTTCTCATCGCCTGTCGCCATCTGAGCGCAACTATGATGTGGGTAACCGCGAACTGCTCGCCATCCGCTTAGCCCTAGGCGAATGGCGACAGTGGTTGGAGGGGGCGACCGTTCCTTTTGTCGTTTGGACAGACCATAAGAACCTTGAGTACATCCGTTCTGCCAAACGACTTAATGCCCGTCAAGCTCGTTGGGCGTTGTTTTTCGCTCGTTTCGAGTTTGTGATTTCTTACCGTCCGGGTAGCAAAAACACCAAGCCTGATGCCTTATCCCGTCTGTTTAGTTCTTCTGTGGCTTCTACTGATCGAGGGGATTCTTCCTTATGGGTGTTGTCGGGTTGACAGTCTGGGAATTGAACCCAGGTTAAGCAAGCACTCACGCACACTGCGTCGCCGCGCGCTTGTCCTAGTAACCTCCTTTTTCGTTCCTGTGTTTCCACTCGTCTGGCTGTTCTTCAGTGGGCTCACTCTGCCAAGTTAGCTGGTCATCCCGGTGTTGAGGCACTCTTGCGTCTATTCGCCACGCGCGCTTTTGGTGGCTTGACTCAGGAGCGTGACACGCCGTTTAGGCTGCTTGTTCGGACTGCGCGCAGACTAAGTCGGGTAACTCTCCTCCCCTGCCGGTCGTCTCAGGCCGCTCCCATTATTCGACCATGGTCTCATCGCCCTAGACTTCATTACCGGGTCTGCCTTTGTCTGCGGGGAAGACTGTGATTCTTCTACGGTTATCGATAGTTCTCTAAGGCGGCACATTTCATTTCCCTCGCTAAACTTCCTTCCCGCTAGGAGACGGCACAAATCATTATCGAGAATGTGTTCCAGAATTCCCATGGCCTCCGTTAGAGCGCGTTCCAGTTTCAGACAGAGGCCCGCAATTCACGTCACAGTTTTGGAGGGAGTTCTGTCGTTTGATTGGTGCGTCCGTCAGTCTCTCTTTCGGGTTTCATCCCCAGTCTAGCGGTCAAGCAGAGGGCCAATCAGACGATTGTGGCATACTCATAGCCTTTCTTTCAGAAACCCTCGTCTTGGGCAGAACAGCTCCCCTGGGCAGAATCGCTCACAACTCGCTTCCTTCGTCTGCTACCGGGTTATCTCCGTTTCAGAGTAGTCTGGGTTACCAGCCTCCTCTGTTCTCATCCCAGCTTGCCGAGTCAGCGTTCCCTCGGCTCAAGCGTTTGTCCAACGTTGTGTGAGCGCACCTGGAGGGTGAGGTCTGCACTTTGCCGTTACAGGGCACAGACTGTGAGCCGCCAATAAACGCAGGATTAAGAGGTCAAGGTATTGTTTGCGGCCAGAGAGTGTGGCTTTCCACTGTAACCTTCCTCTTACGACAGCTTCTCGTAAGTTGACTCCGCGGTTCATTGGTCCGTTCCGTGTCTCCCAGGTGTCAATCCTGTCGCTGTGCGACTGCTTCTTCCGACACATCTTAAATTAGCTCCATCCCACTATCTTCCATGTCTCCTGTGTCAAGCCCTTTCTTCGCACCCCCCGTTCGTCTTCCCTCCCCCCTCCCGTCCTTGTCGGCGCACCTATTTACAAGGTACGTAAGATCATGGACATGCGTTCTCGGGGCGGGGTCATCAATACTTAGTGGATTGGGAGGGTTACGGTCTGAGGAGAGGAGTTGGGTTCCGTCTCGGGGCGTGCTGGACCGTTCACTCATTGATGATTTCCTCCGTTGCCGCCAGGATTCCTCCTCGAGTGCGCCAGGAGGCGCTCGGTGAGTGGGGGTACTGTCATGTTTGTCTTAGATTGTCTTGTCATTTTGGCTTTTTCCCTCCTATTCGTTTCCCTCTGCTGGTCTTATTAGGTTCTTTCCCTCTTTCTATCCCTCTCTCTCCCCCTCCCTCTCTCTCTCTCGCTCTCCTCTTCTCTCTATCGTTCCGTTCCTGCTCCCAGCTGTTCTATTCCCCTAATCAATCATTTAGTCTTCCCACACCTGTTCCCGATCCTTTTCCCTGATTAGAGTCCCTATTTCTCTCCTTGTTTTTTCCGTTCCTGCCCTGTCGGATCCTTGTCTATTATTCACCGTGCTGTGTCTATGTATTGCCCTGTCGTGTCGTGTTTCCCTCAGATGCTCGTGGTGACAGGTGTCTGAGTCTGCTAGGTTTCAAGTGCCTTCCCGAGGCAACCTGCAGTTCTTGATCAAGTCTCCTGTCTGTTCTCGTCATTACGAGGTAGTATTATGCCTTTTGTTTGTAAAGTGACTTTACTGGATTAAAAACTCTGTTTTCGCCAAGTCGCTTTTGGGTCCTCATTCACCTGCATAACAA
>NW_025758008.1:0-5319 GCF_021184085.1 Oncorhynchus gorbuscha | reverse complement strand
AGGTGAAAGAGGACCCAAACGCGACTTAACAGAAACAGAGTTTATTAAAGTCCAAAACGGAATAACAGAAATCCTCTAGACTTGTAGAGGGAAACAACTGGAGAAGCGGCCACAGACTGCAGGTCGCTTCGGGTAGGCGCAGGCCGTAGTCGACTGAGACACCTGCTCACACGCAGCATCTGATGAAGGCACAAAACACGACAGGACAGGGTGATACACAATCACGGCAAAAACACGACAGGACAGGGCGAAACGCAATCACAGCATGGTGAATACAATACAAGGAACCGACGGAACAGGAACGGATCACAAAGGAATAAATAGGGACTCTAATCAGGGGAAAGGATCGGGAACAGGTGTGGGAAGACTAAATGATGATTAGGGGAATAGGAACAGCTGGGAGCAGGAGCGGAGCGACAGAGAGAAGAGAGAGCGAGAGAGTGAGAGAGGGAGGGGAGAGAGAGGGATAGAACCAAACAAGACCAGCAGAGGGAAACGAATAGCATGGGGAGCACAGGGACAAGACATGACAATAAATGACAAACATGACAGTACCCCCCACTCACCGAGCGCCTCCTGGCGCACTCGAGGAGGAATCCTGGCGGCAACGGAGGAAATCATCGATGAGCGAACGGTCCAGCACGTCCCGAGACGGAACCCAACTCCTCTCCTCAGGACCGTAACCCTCCCAATCCACTAGGTATTGGTGACCCCGTCCCAGAACGCATGTCCATAATCTTATGTACCTTGTAAATAGGTGCGCTCTCGACAAGGACGGGAGGGGGAGGGAAGACGAACGGGGGTGCGAAGAAAGGGCTTAACACAGGAGACATGGAAGACAGGATGGACGCGACGAAGATGTCGCGGAAGAAGCAGTCGCACAGCGACAGGATTGACGACCTGGGAGACACGGAACGGACCAATGAACCGCGGAGTCAACTTACGAGAAGCTGTCGTAAGAGGAAGGTTGCGAGTGGAAAGCCACACTCTCTGGCCGCAACAATACCTTGGACTCTTAATCCTGCGTTTATTGGCGGCTCTCACCGTCTGTGCCCTGTAACGGCAAAGTGCAGACCTCACCCTCCTCCAGGTGCGCTCACAACGTTGGACAAACGCTTGAGCGGAGGAACGCTGGACTCGGCAAGCTGGGATGAGAACAGAGGAGGCTGGTAACCCAGACTACTCTGAAACGGAGATAACCCGGTAGCAGACGAAGGAAGCGAATTGTGAGCGTATTCTGCCCAGGGGAGCTGTTCTGCCCAAGACGCAGGGTTTCTGAAAGAAAGGCTGCGTAGTATGCGACCAATCGTCTGATTGGCCCTCTCTGCTTGACCGTTAGACTGGGGATGAAACCCGGAAGAGAGACTGACGGACGCACCAATCAAGCGACAGAACTCCCTCCAAAACTGTGACGTGAATTGCGGGCCTCTGTCTGAAACGGCGTCTAACGGGAGGCCATGAATTCTGAATACATTCTCAATAATGATTTGTGCCGTCTCCTTAGCGGAAGGAAGTTTAGCGAGGGAATGAAATGTGCCGCCTTAGAGAACCTATCGACAACCGTCAGAATCACAGTCTTCCCCGCAGACAAAGGCAGACCGGTAATGAAGTCTAAGGCAATGTGAGACCATGGTCGAGAAGGAATGGGGAGCGGTCTGAGACGACCGGCAGGAGGAGAGTTACCCGACTTAGTCTGCGCGCAGTCCGAACAAGCAGCCACGAAACGGCGCGTGTCACGCTCCTGAGTCGGCCACCAAAAGCGCTGGCGAATAGACGCAAGAGTGCCTCGAACACCGGGATGACCAGCTAACTTGGCAGAGTGAGCCCACTGAAGAACAGCCAGGCGAGTGGAAACAGGAACGAAAAGGAGGTTACTAGGACAAGCGCGGCGACGCAGTGTGCGTGAGTGCTTGCTTAACCTGTCTTTCAATTCCCCAGACTGTTAACCCGACAACACGCCCATAAGGAAGAATCCCCTCGGGATCAGTAGAAGCCACAGAAGAACTAAACAGACGGGATAAGGCATCAGGCTTGGTGTTCTTGCTACCCGGACGGTAAGAAATCACAAACTCGAAACGAGCGAAAAACAACGCCCAACGAGCTTGACGGGCATTAAGTCGTTTGGCAGAACGGATGTACTCAAGGTTCTTATGGTCTGTCCAAACGACAAAAGGCAGTCGCCCCCTCCAACCACTGTCGCCATTCGCCTAGGGCTAAGCGGATGGCGAGCAGTTCACGGTTACCCACATCATAGTTGCGCTCAGATGGCGACAGGCGATGAGAAAAATAAGCGCAAGGATGAACCTTATCGTCAGACTGGAAGCGCTGGGATAGGATGGCTCCCACGCCTACCTCTGAAGCGTCAACCTCGACAATGAATTGTCTAGTGACGTCAGGAGTAACGAGGATAGGAGCGGACGTAAAACGTTCTTTTAGAAGATCAAAAGCTCCCTGGGCGGAACCGGACCACTTAAAACACGTCTTGACAGAAGTAAGAGCTGTGAGAGGGGCAGCAACTTGACCGAAATTACGAATGAAACGCCGATAGAAATTAGCGAAACCTAAAAAGCGCTGCAACTCGACACGTGACCTTGGAGCGGGCCAATCACTGACAGCTTGGACCTTAGCGGAATCCATCTGAATGCCTTCAGCGGAAATAACGGAACCGAGAAAAGTAACGGAGGAGACATGAAAAGAGCACTTCTCAGCCTTTACGTAGAGACAATTCTCTAAAGGCGCTGTAGAACACGTCGAACGTGCTGAACATGAATCTCGAGTGACGGAGAAAAAATCAGGATATCGTCAAGATAGACAAAAACAAAAATGTTCAGCATGTCTCTCAGAACATCATTAACTAATGCCTGAAAAACAGCTGGCGCATTGGCGAGACCGAACGGCAGAACCCGGTACTCAAAATGCCCTAACGGAGTGTTAAACGCCGTTTTCCACTCGTCCCCCTCTCTGATGCGCACGAGATGGTAAGCGTTACGAAGGTCCAACTTAGTAAAGCACCTGGCTCCCTGCAGAATCTCGAAGGCTGATGACATAAGGGGAAGCGGATAACGATTCTTAACCGTTATGTCATTCAGCCCTCGATAATCCACGCAGGGCGCAGAGTACCGTCCTTCTTTTTAACAAAAAAGAACCCCGCCCCGGCCGGAGAAGAAGAAGGCACTATGGTACCGGCGTCAAGAGACACAGACAAATAATCCTCGAGAGCCTTACGTTCGGGAGCCGACAGAGAGTATAGTCTACCTCGAGGAGGAGTGGTCCCCGGAAGGAGATCAATACTACAATCATACGACCGGTGAGGAGGAAGGGAGTTGGCTCGGGACCGACTGAAGACCGTGCGCAGATCACTTATTCCTCCGGCACTCCTGTCAAATGAGTTCCTCTGAGAAGTAGGGACAGAAGAAATGGGAGGGATGGCAGACATTAAACACTTCACATGACAAGAAACGTTCCAGGATAGGATAGAATTACTAGACCAATTAATAGAAAGGATTATGACATACAAGCCAGGGATGACCAAACAACGGTGTAAACGGTGACGGAAAATCAAAAATAGTCTCACTGTGGTTACCAGATACTGTGAGTTAAGGTAGTGTCTCAATTTGATACTGGAAGATGACTACCATCTAAGACAAACATGGGCGTAGGCCTGTCTAACGGTCGAGGAATGTTATGTTTCGAGCCCATGTACGTCCATGAAACAACCCTCAGCCCCAGAGTCAATCAGCTGCATGTAGCACCCAGACGGTCCGATGGACCGACATAATAATGCAAGATCTAGATGAAGGGACCTGAGTAGTAGCGCTCACCAGTAGCCCTCCGCTTACTGATGGGCTCTGGCCTCTTACTGGACATGAATTAACAAAATGTCCAGCAACTCCGCAATAGAGGCACAGGCGGTTGGTGATCCTCCGTTCCCTCTCCTTATTCGAGATGCGAATCCCTCCCAGCTGCATGGGCTCAGTCTCAAAGCCAGAGGAGGGAGATGGTTGCGATGCGGAGCAGGGAAACACCGTTGATGCGAGCTCTCTTCCACGAGCCCGGTGACGAAGATCTACCCGTCGTTCTATGCGGATGGCGAGAGCAATCAAAGAGTCCACATCTGAAGGAACCTCCCGGGAGAGAATCTCATCCTTAACCACTGCGTGGAGTCCCTCCAGAAAACGAGCGAGCAGCGCCGGCTCGTTCCACTCACTAGAGGCAGCAAGAGTGCGAAACTCAATGGAATAATCCGTTATGGACCGTTCACCTTGGCATAAGGAAGCCAGGGCCCTAGAAGCCTCCCCACCAAAAACTGAACGGTCAAAAACCCGAATCATCTCCTCTTTAAAGTTCTGGAATCTGTTAGAGCAATCAGCCCTTGCCTCCCAGATAGCTGTGCCCCATTCTCGAGCCCGGCCAGTAAGGAGTGAAATGGCGTAAGCAACCCGAGCTCTCTCTCTAGAGTATGTGTGGGGTTGGAGAGAGAACACAATCTCACACTGCGTGAGAAAGGAGCGGCACTCAGTGGGCTGCCCGGAGTAGCAAGGTGGGTTATTAACCCTGGGTTCTGGAGGCTCGGCAGGCCAGGGAGTAACAGGTGGCACGAGACGTAGACTCTGGAACTGTCCAGAGAGGTCGGAAACCTGAGCGGCCAGGTTCTCCACGGCATGGCGAGCAGCAGACAATTCCTGCTCGTGTCTGCCGAGCATGGCTCCTTGGATCTCGACGGCAGTGTAACGAGCGTCTGAAGTCGCTGGGTCCATTCCTTGGTCGGTTCCTTCTGTCATGCAGGTGAAAGAGGACCCAAACGCGACTTAACAGAAACAGAGTTTATTAAAGTCCAAAACGGAATAACAGAAATCCTCTAGACTTGTAGAGGGAAACAACTGGAGAAGCGGCCACAGACTGCAGGTCGCTTCGGGTAGGCGCAGGCCGTAGTCGACTGAGACACCTGCTCACACGCAGCATCTGATGAAGGCACAAAACACGACAGGACAGGGTGATACACAATCACGGCAAAAACACGACAGGACAGGGCGAAACGCAATCACAGCATGGTGAATACAATACAAGGAACCGACGGGACAGGAACGGATCACAAAGGAATAAATAGGGACTCTAATCAGGGGAAAGGATCGGGAACAGGTGTGGGAAGACTAAATGATGATTAGGGGAATAGGAACAGCTGGGAGCAGGAGCGGACGACAGAGAGAAGAGAGAGCGAGAGAGTGAGAGAGGGAGGGGGAGAGAGAGGGATAGAACCAAACAAGACCAGCAGAGGGAAACGAATAGCATGGGGAGCACAGGGACAAGACATGACAATAA
>NW_025758007.1:0-5319 GCF_021184085.1 Oncorhynchus gorbuscha | reverse complement strand
TCATGTTTGTCATTCATTGTCATGTCTTGTCCCTGTGCTCCCCATGCTATTCGTTTCCCTCTGCTGGTCTTGTTTGGTTCTATCCTTCTCTCTCCCCCTCCCTCTCTCACTCTCTCGCTCTCTCTTCTCTCTGTCGTTCCGTTCCTGCTCCCAGCTGTTCCTATTCCCCTAATCATCATTTAGTCTTTCCACACCTGTTCCCGATCCTTTCCCCTGATTAGACTCCCTATTTATTCCTTTGTGATCCGTTCCTGTTCCATCGGTTCCTTGTTTTGTATTCCATGCTGTAATTGCGTTTCGCCCTGTCCTGTCGTGTTTTTTGCCGTGATTGTGTATCACCCTGTCCTGTCGTGTTTTGTGCCTTCTTCAGACGCTGCGTGTGAGCAGGTGTCTCAGTTGACTACGGCCTGCGCCTACCCGGGCGACCTGCAGTCTGTGGCCGCTTCTCCAGTTGTTTTCCCTCTACTATCTAGAGGATTTCAGTTATTCGGTTTTGAGCATTAATAAACTCTGTTTCTGTTAAGTCGCGTTTGGGTCCTCCTTCACCTGCATAACAGAAGGAACCGACCAAAGAATGGACCCAGCGACTTCAGACGCTCGTTACACTGCCGTCGAGATCCAAGGAGCCATGCTCGGCAGACACGAGCAGGAATTGTCTGCTGCTCGCCATGCCGTGGAGAACCTGGCCGCTCAGGTTTCCGACCTCTCTGGACAGTTCCAGAGTCTACGTCTCGTGCCACCTGTTACTCCCTGGCCTGCCGAGCCTCCTGAACCCAGGGTTAATAACCCACCTTGCTACTCCGGGCAGCCCACTGAGTGCCGCTCCTTTCTCACGCAGTGTGAGATTGTGTTCTCTCTCCAACCCCACACATACTCTAGAGAGAGAGCTCGGGTTGCTTTCGTCATTTCACTCCTTACTGGCCGGGCTCGAGAATGGGGCACAGCTATCTGGGAGGCAAGGGCTGATTGCTCTAACAGATTCCAGAACTTTAAAGAGGAGATGATTCGGGTTTTTGACCGTTCAGTTTTTGGTGAGGAGGCTTCTAGGGCCCTGGCTTCCTTATGCCAAGGTGAACGGTCCATAACGGATTATTCCATTGAGTTTCGCACTCTTGCTGCCTCTAGTGAGTGGAACGAGCCGGCGCTGCTCGCTCGTTTTCTGGAGGGACTCCACGCAGTGGTTAAGGATGAGATTCTCTCCGGGAGGTTCCTTCAGATGTGGACTCCTTGATTGCTCTCGCCATCCGCATAGAACGACGGGTAGATCTTCGTCACCGGGCTCGTGGAAGAGAGCTCGCATCAACGGTGTTTCCCTGCTCCGCATCGCAACCATCTCCCTCTGGCTTTGAGACTGAGCCCATGCAGCTGGGAGGGATTCGCATCTCGAATAAGGAGAGGGAACAGAGGATCACCAACCGCCTGTGCCTCTATTGCGGAGTTGCTGGACATTTTGTTATTTCATGTCCAGTAAGAGGCCAGAGCCCATCAGTAAGCGGAGGGCTACTGGTGAGCGCTACTACTCAGGTCCCTTCATCTAGATCTTGTACTACTATGTCGGTCCATCTACGCTGGACCGGTTCGGTGCTACATGCAGTGCTTTGATTGACTCTGGGGCTGAGGGTTGTTTCATGGACGAAGCATGGGCTCGGAAACATAACATTCCTTTCAGACCGTTAGACAGGCCTACGCCCATGTTTGCCTTAGATGGTAGTCATCTTCCCAGTATCAAATTTGAGACACTACCTTTAACTCTCACAGTATCTGGTAACCACAGTGAGACTATGTCTTTTTGATTTTCCGTTCACCGTTTACACCTGTTGTTTTGGGTCACCCTGGCTTGTATGTCATAATCCTTCTATTAATTGGTCTAGTAATTCTATCCTATCCTGGAACGTTTCTTGTCATGTGAAGTGTTTAATGTCTGCCATCCCTCCCATTTCTTCTGTCCCTACTTCTCAGGAGGAACCTGGCGATTTGACAGGAGTGCCGGAGGAATATCATGATCTGCGCACGGTCTTCAGTCGGTCCCGAGCCAACTCCCTTCCTCCTCACCGGTCGTATGATTGTAGTATTGATCTCCTTCCGGGGACCACTCCTCCTCGAGGTAGACTATACTCTCTGTCGGCTCCCGAACGTAAGGCTCTCGAGGATTATTTGTCTGTGTCTCTTGACGCCGGTACCATAGTGCCTTCTTCCTCTCCGGCCGGGGCGGGGTTCTTTTTTGTTAAGAAGAAGGACGGTACTCTGCGCCCCTGCGTGGATTATCGAGGGCTGAATGACATAACGGTTAAGAATCGTTATCCGCTTCCCCTTATGTCATCAGCCTTCGAGATTCTGCAGGGAGCCAGGTGCTTTACTAAGTTGGACCTTCGTAACGCTTACCATCTCGTGCGCATCAGAGAGGGGGACGAGTGGAAAACGGCGTTTAATACTCCGTTAGGGCATTTTGAGTACCGGGTTCTGCCGTTCGGTCTCGCCAATGCGCCAGCTGTTTTTCAGGCATTAGTTAATGATGTTCTGAGAGACATGCTGAACATTTTTGTTTTTGTCTATCTTGACGATATCCTGATTTTTTCTCCGTCACTCGAGATTCATGTTCAGCACGTTCGACGTGTTCTACAGCGCCTTTTAGAGAATTGTCTCTACGTAAAGGCTGAGAAGTGCTCTTTTCATGTCTCCTCCGTTACTTTTCTCGGTTCCGTTATTTCCGCTGAAGGCATTCAGATGGATTCCGCTAAGGTCCAAGCTGTCAGTGATTGGCCCGCTCCAAGGTCACGTGTCGAGTTGCAGCGCTTCTTAGGTTTCGCTAATTTCTATCGGCGTTTCATTCGTAATTTCGGTCAAGTTGCTGCCCTCTCACAGCTCTTACTTCTGTCAAGACGTGTTTTAAGTGGTCCGGTTCCGCCCAGGGAGCTTTTGATCTTCTAAAAGAACGTTTTACGTCCGCTCCTATCCTCGTTACTCCTGACGTCACTAGACAATTCATTGTCGAGGTTGACGCTTCAGAGGTAGGCGTGGGAGCCATTCTATCCCAGCGCTCCCAGTCTGACGATAAGGTTCATCCTTGCGCTTATTTTTCTCATCGCCTGTCGCCATCTGAGCGCAACTATGATGTGGGTAACCGTGAACTGCTCGCCATCCGCTTAGCCCTAGGCGAATGGCGACAGTGGTTGGAGGGGGCGACCGTTCCTTTGTCGTTTGGACAGACCATAAGAACCTTGAGTACATCCGTTCTGCCAAACGACTTAATGCCCGTCAAGCTCGTTGGGCGTTGTTTTTCGCTCGTTTCGAGTTTGTGATTTCTTACCGTCCGGGTAGCAAGAACACCAAGCCTGATGCCTTATCCCGTCTGTTTAGTTCTTCTGTGGCTTCTACTGATCCCGAGGGGATTCTTCCTTATGGGCGTGTTGTCGGGTTAACAGTCTGGGGAATTGAAAGACAGGTTAAGCAAGCACTCACGCACACTGCGTCGCGCGCGCTTGTCCTAGTAACCTCCTTTTCGTCCCTGTTTCCACTCGTCTGGCTGTTCTTCAGTGGGCTCACTCTGCCAAGTTAGCGGGTCATCCCGGTGTTCGAGGCACTCTTGCGTCTATTCGCCAGCGCTTTTGGTGGCCGACTCAGGAGCGTGACACGCGCCGCTTCGTGGCTGCCTGTTCGGACTGCGCGCAGACTAAGTCGGGTAACTCTCCTCCTGCCGGTCGTCTCAGACCGCTCCCATTCCTTCTCGACCATGGTCTCACATTGCCTTAGACTTCATTACCGGTCTGCCTTTGTCTGCGGGGAAGACTGTGATTCTGACGGTTGTCGATAGGTTCTCTAAGGCGGCACATTTCATTCCCTCGCTAAACTTCCTTCCGCTAAGGAGACGGCACAAATCATTATTGAGAATGTATTCAGAATTCATGGCCTCCCGTTAGACGCCGTTTCAGACAGAGGTCCGCAATTCACGTCACAGTTTTGGAGGGAGTTCTGTCGTTTGATTGGTGCGTCCGTCAGTCTCTCTTCCGGGTTTCATCCCCAGTCTAACGGTCAAGCAGAGAGGGCCAATCAGACGATTGGTCGCATACTACGCAGCCTTTCTTTCAGGAACCCTGCGTCTTGGGCAGAACAGCTCCCCTGGGCAGAATACGCTCACAATTCGCTTCCTTCGTCTGCTACCGGGTTATCTCCGTTTCAGAGTAGTCTGGGTTACCAGCCTCCTCTGTTCTCATCCCAGCTTGCCGAGTCCAGCGTTCCCTCCGCTCAAGCGTTTGTCCAACGTTGTGAGCGCACCTGGAGGAGGGTGAGGTCTGCACTTTGCCGTTACAGGGCACAGACGGTGAGAGCCGCCAATAAACGCAGGATTAAGAGTCCAAGGTATTGTTGCGGCCAGAGAGTGTGGCTTTCCACTCGCAACCTTCCTCTTACGACAGCTTCTCGTAAGTTGACTCCGCGGTTCATTGGTCCGTTCCGTGTCTCCCAGGTCGTCAATCCTGTCGCTGTGCGACTGCTTCTTCCGCGACATCTTCGTCGCGTCCATCCTGTCTTCCATGTCTCCTGTGTTAAGCCCTTTCTTCGCACCCCCGTTCGTCTTCCCTCCCCCCTCCCGTCCTTGTCGAGAGCGCACCTATTTACAAGGTACATAAAATTATGGACATGCGTTCGGGGACGGGGTCACCAATACCTAGTGGATTGGGAGGGTTACGGTCCTGAGGAGAGGAGTTGGGTTCCGTCTCGGGACGTGCTGGACCGTTCGCTCATCGATGATTTCCTCCGTTGCCGCCAGGATTCCTCCTCGAGTGCGCCAGGAGGCGCTCGGTGAGTGGGGGTACTGTCATGTTTGTCATTCATTGTCATGTCTTGTCCCTGTGCTCCCCATGCTATTCGTTTCCTCTGCTGGTCTTGTTTGGTTCTATCCTTCTCTCTCCCCTCCCTCTCTCACTCTCTCGCTCTCTCTTCTCTCTGTCGTTCCGTTCCTGCTCCCAGCTGTTCCTATTCCCCTAATCATCATTTAGTCTTTCCACACCTGTTCCCGATCCTTTCCCCTGATTAGACTCCCTATTTATTCCTTTGTGATCCGTTCCTGTTCCGTCGGTTCCTTGTTTTGTATTCCATGCTGTAATTGCGTTTCGCCCTGTCCTGTCGTGTTTTTTGCCGTGATTGTGTATCACCCTGTCCTGTCGTGTTTTGTGCCTTCTTCAGACGCTGCGTGTGAGCAGGTGTCTCAGTTGACTACGGCCTGCGCCTACCCGGCGCGACCTGCAGTCTGTGGCCGCTTCTCCAGTTGTTTTCCCTCTACTATCTAGAGGATTTCAGTTATTCGGTTTTGAGCATTAATAA
>NW_025758006.1:0-5319 GCF_021184085.1 Oncorhynchus gorbuscha | reverse complement strand
TCTCTGCCTCCAACCAACAGCTGTCCATGGTTCCTCTCTCCTCTCTCTGCCTCCAACCAACAGCTGTCCATGGTTCCCTCTCTCTCTCTCTGCCTCCAACCAACAGCTGTCCATGGTTCCCTCTCTCCTCTCTCTGCCTTCAACCAACAGCTGTCCATGGTTCCCTCTCTCCTCTCTCTGCCTCCAACCAACAGCTGTCCATGGTTCCCTCTCTCCTCTCTCTGCCTCCAACCAACAGCTGTCCATGGTTCCCTCTCTCCTCTCTCTGCCTCCAACCAACAGCTGTCCATGGTTCCTCTCTCCTCTCTCTGCCTCCAACCAACAGCTGTCCATGGTTCCCTCTCTCCTCTATCTGCCTCCAACCAACAGCTGTCCATGGTTCCCTCTCTCTCTCTCTCTGCCTCCAACCAACAGCTGTCCATGGTTCCCTCTCTCCTCTCTGTCCATGGTTCCCTCTCTCCTCTCTGTCCATGGTTCCCTCTCTCCTCTCTGTCCATGGTTCCCTCTCTCCTCTCTGTCCATGGTTCCCTCTCTCCTCTCTGTCCATGGTTCCCTCTCTCCTCTCTGTCCATGGTTCCCTCTCTCCTCTCTGTCCATGGTTCCCCTCTCTCCTCCTTCTCCTCTCTCTCTCCTCTTCCTCTCCTGTCCATTGTTCCCTCTCTCCTCTCTCCTCTCTCCTCTCTGTCCATGGTTCCCTCTCTCCTCTCTGTCCATGGTTCCCTCTCTTCTCTCTGTCCATGGTTCCCTCTCTCCTCTCTGTCCATGGTTCCCTATCTCCTCTCTCTGCCTCCAACCAACAGCTGTCCATGGTTCCCTCTCTCCTCTCTCTGCCTCCAACCAACAGCTGTCCATGGTTCCCTCTCTCCTCTCTCTGCCTCCAACCAACAGCTGTCCATGGTTCCCTCTCTCCTCTCTCCGCCTCCAACCAACAGCTGTCCATGGTTCCCTCTCTCCTCTCTGTCCATGGTTCCCTCTCTACCTCTGTCCATGGTTCCCTCTCTCTCTCTGTTGTTCCCTCTCTCCTCTCTCCGCCTCCAACCAACAGCTGTTCATGGTTCCCCTCCTCCTCTCTGTCCATGGTTCCCTTCTCCCTCTGTCCATGGTTCCCTCTCTCCTCTGTCCATGGTTCCCCTCTCTCCTCTCTGTCCATGGTTCCCTCTCCTCTCTGTCCATGGTTCCCTCTCCTCTCTGTCCATGGTTCCCTCTCCTTCTCCTCTCCTCTCTGTCCATGGTTCCCCTCTCTCTCTCCTCTCTCTGTCCATGGTTCCCTCTCCTCTCTCCTCTCTGTCCATGGTTCCCTCTCTCTCTCCTCTCTCTGGGTCCATGGTTCCCTCTCTTCTCTCTGTCCATGGTTCCTCTCTCCTCTCTGTCCATGGTTCCCTCTCTCCTCTCTCTGCCTCCAACCAACAGCTGTCCATGGTTCCTCTCTCCTCTCTGTCCATGGTTCCCTCTCTCCTCTCTGTCCATTTCTCCTCTCTCCTCTCTCTGTCCATGGTTCCCTCTCTCCTCTCTCCTCTCTCTGTCCATGGTTCCTCTCTCCTCTCTCCTCTCTGTCCATGGTTCCCTCTCTCTCTCTGTCCATGGTTCCCTCTCTCCTCTCTGTCCATGGTTCCCTCTCTCTCTCTCTGTCCATGGTTCCCTCTCTCCTCTCTGTCCATGGTTCCCTCTCTCCTCTCTGTCCATGGTTCCCTCACTCCTCTCTGTCCATGGTTCCCTCACTCCTCTCTCTGCCTCCAACCAACAGCTGTCCATGGTTCCCTCTCTCCTCTCTGTCCATGGTTCCCTCTCTCCTCTCTGTCCATGGTTCCCTCTCTCCTCTCTCTGCCTCCAACCAACAGCTGTCCATGGTTCCCTCTCTCCTCTCTGTCCATGGTTCCCTCTCTCCTCTCTGTCCATGGTTCCCTCTCTCCTCTCTCTGCCTCCAACCAACAGCTGTCCATGGTTCCCTCTCTCCTCTCTGTCCATGGTTCCCTCTCTCCTCTCTCTGCCTCCAACCAACAGCTGTCCATGGTTCCCTCTCTCCTCTCTGTCCATGGTTCCCTCTCTCCTCTCTGTCCATGGTTCCCTCTCTCCTCTCTCCTCTCTCCTCTCTCTCTCTCCTCTCTCCTCTCTCCTCTCTCCTCTCTGTCCATGTGACAGGTGTCTTGTGGGCATAACACAGGTCCAGTGTAAGTGTAGAGGGGACACAAACACAAACACTCAGTATGAATTCAGTTGCTTCATTCACATCACTGCACATCATTCTGAATGAGATCAAACACTGACCAGGGTGTGTACATGTGTGTGTGCATGAGTCAATGTCTGTGCATGGTAGGCCAGCCAGATGAGTCTCTCTCTCTCTCTGTATCTCTCTGTCAATTCAATACAATTCAAGGGGCTTTATTGACAGGGGAAACATGTGTTAACATTGCCAAAGCAAGTGAGGTAGATAATATACAAAAGTGAAATAAATCATCTCTCTCTCTCTCTCTCTCTCTCTCTCTCTCTCTCTCTCTCTCTCTCTCTCTCTCTCTCTCTCTCTCTCTCTCTCTCTCTCTCTCTCTCTCTCTCTCTCTCTCTCTCTCTCTCTCTCTCTCTCTCTCTCTCTCTCTCTCTCTCTCTCCTCTCTCTCTCTCTCTCTCTCTCTCTCTCTCTCTCTCTCTCTCTCTCTCTCTCTCTCTCTCTCTCTCTCTCTCTATATATATATATATATATATAGAGAAGAGAATGTTTGCTTCAGACACATGGTATGTTCTCATCAGTTCTGGGTCTGGGTACATTTAAAGGTCCAGTGTGGATGTTTTTAGACGTTTTCTCTGCATAACAATTAAGATTTTTTCTCAAGGAAGGGTTTAGATAGGACTGTCTGGGAGTGGTCTGAGTGGGCCCAGCGTCATCCGGGTTAGGGAGGGTTTAGCCCAGCGTCTTTAGGGGAGGGTTTGGCCCAGCGTCGTCCGGGTTAGGGGAGGGTTTGGCCCAGGGTCGTCCGGGTTAGGGGAGGGTTTGGCCCAGCGTCGTCCGAGTTAGGGGAGGGTTTGGTCGGCAGGGATGTCCTTGTCCCATCGCGCACTAGCGACTTCCTGCGGCGGGCCGGGAGCAGTGCACGCTGACACGGTCGTGTACGGTGTTTCCTCCGACACATTGGTGCGGCTGGCTTACATGTCATGCGAGCATTGTGTCAAGAAGCAGTGCAGCTTGGCGGGTCGTGTTTCGGAGGACGCATGGCTCTCGACCTTCGCCTCTCCAGAACTCCGTACGGGAGTCGCAGCGATGAGACAAGACTATTGGTAGGACAAGACTATCCTACCAATAGGATACCACGAAATTGGGGAGAAAATGAGGTAAAAAGTACAAAAAATGTAAGATATGGGATACTGACAAGACAGACAGTCTGTAGGAGCAGAGAGACAGTCTGTCTGTCTGAGATACTGACAACACAGACAGCCTGCAGGAGTAGAGAGACATTCTGTCTGTCTGAGATACTGACAACACAGACAGCCTGCAGGAGTAGAGAGACATTCTGTCTGTCTGAGATACTGACAACACAGACAGTCTGTAGGAGTAGAGAGACATTCTCTCTGTCTGAGATACTGACAAGACAGACAGTCTGTAGGAGCAGAGAGACAGTCTGTCTGTCTGAGATACTGACAACACAGACAGCCTGCAGGAGTAGAGAGACATTCTGTCTGTCTGAGATACTGACAACACAGACAGCCTGCAGGAGTAGAGAGACATTCTGTCTGTCTGAGATACTGACAACACAGACAGCCTGCAGGAGTAGAGAGACATTCTGTCTGTCTGAGATACTGACAACACAGACAGTCTGCAGGAGTAGAGAGACATTCTGTCTGTCTGAGATACTGACAACACAGACAGCCTGCAGGAGTAGAGAGACATTCTGTCTGTCTGAGATACTGACAACACAGACAGCCTGCAGGAGTAGAGAGACATTCTGTCTGTCTGAGATACTGACAACACAGACAGCCTGCAGGAGTAGAGAGACATTCTGTCTGTCTGAGATACTGACAACACAGACAGCCTGCAGGAGTAGAGAGACATTCTGTCTGTCTGAGATACTGACAACACAGACAGTCTGCAGGAGTAGAGAGACATTCTGTCTGTCTGAGATACTGACAATACAGACAGTCTGCGGGAGTAGAGAGACATTCTGTCTGTCTGAGATACTGACAACACAGACAGTCTGTAGGAGTAGAGAGACATTCTGTCTGTCTGAGATACTGACAACACAGACAGCCTGTAGGAGTAGAGAGACATTCTGTCTGTCTGAGATACTGACAACACAGACAGTCTGCAGGAGTAGAGAGACATTCTGTCTGTCTGAGATACTGACAAGACAGACAGTCTGTAGGAGTAGAGAGACATTCTGTCTGTCTGAGATACTGACAAGACAGACAGTCTGTAGGAGTAGAGAGACATTCTGTCTGTCTGAGATACTGACAACACAGACAGCCTGCAGGAGTAGAGAGACATTCTGTCTGTCTGAGATACTGACAACACAGACAGCCTGCAGGAGTAGAGAGACATTCTGTCTGTCTGAGATACTGACAAGACAGACAGTCTGCAGGAGTAGAGAGACATTCTGTCTGTCTGAGATACTGACAATACAGACAGTCTGCAGGAGTAGAGAGACATTCTGTCTGTCTGAGATACTGACAACACAGACAGTCTGTAGGAGTAGAGAGACATTCTGTCTGTCTGAGATACTGACAACACAGACAGTCTGTAGGAGTAGAGAGACATTCTGTCTGTCTGAGATACTGACAACACAGACAGCCTGCAGGAGTAGAGAGACATTCTGTCTGTCTGAGATACTGACAAGACAGACAGTCTGCAGGAGTAGAGAGACATTCTGTCTGTCTGAGATACTGACAATACAGACAGTCTGCAGGAGTAGAGAGACATTCTGTCTGTCTGAGATACTGACAACACAGACAGCCTGCAGGAGTAGAGAGACATTCTGTCTGTCTGTCTGTCTGTCTGTCTGTCTGTCTGTCTGTCTGTCTGTCTGTCTGTCTGTCTGTCTGTCTGTCTGTTCTGTTCGTCTGCCTGCCTGCCTGCCTGCCTGCCTGCCTGCCTGCCTGCCTGCCTGCCTGCCTGCCTGTCTGTCTGTCTGTCTGTCTGTCTGTCTGTCTGTCTGTCTGTCTGTCTGTCTGTCTGTCTGTCTGTCTGTCTGTCTGTCTGTCTGTCTGTGATACTGACAACACAGACAGCCTGCAGGAGCAGAGAGACAGTCTATCTGTCTGAGATACTGACAATACAGACAGCCTGCAGGAGCAGAGAGGCAGTCTATCTGTCTGAGATACTGACAATACAGACAGT
>NW_025758005.1:0-5319 GCF_021184085.1 Oncorhynchus gorbuscha | reverse complement strand
CCAAAACGGAATAACAGAACTCCTCTAGACTTGTAGAGGGGAAACAACTGGAGAAGCGGCCACAGACTGCAGGTCGCTTCGGGTAGGCGCAGGCCGTAGTCGACTGAGACACCTGCTCACACGCAGCATCTGATGAAGGCACAAAACACGACAGGACAGGGTGATACACAATCACGGCAAAACACGACAGGACAGGGCGAAACGCAATCACGGCATGGTGAATACAATACAAGGAACCGACGGAACAGGAACGGATCACAAAGGAATAAATAGGGACTCTAATCAGGGAAAAGGATCGGGAACAGGTGTGGAAGACTAAATGATGATTAGGGGAATAGGAACAGCTGGGAGCAGGAACGGAACGACAGAGAGAAGAGAGAGCGAGAGAGTGAGAGAGGGAGGGGGAGAGAGAGGGATAGAACCAAACAAGACCAGCAGAGGGAAACGAATAGCATGGGGAGCACAGGACAAGACATGACAATAAATGACAAACATGACAGTACCCCCACTCACCGAGCGCCTCCTGGCGCACTCGAGGAGGAATCTTGGCGGCAACGGAGGAAATCATCGATGAGCGAACGGTCCAGCACGTCCCGAGACGGAACCAACTCTCTCCTCAGGACCGTAACCCTCCCAATCCACTAGGTATTGGTGACCCCGTCCCCGAGAACGCATGTCCATAATCTTATGTACCTTGTAAATAGGTGCGCTCTCGACAAGGACGGGGAGGGGGGAGGAAGACGAACGAGGGTGCGAAGAAAGGGCTTAACACAGGAGACATGGAAGACAGGATGGACGCGACGAAGATGTCGCGGAAGAAGCAGTCGCTGTTTTACAGGATTGACTACCTGGGAGACGGGAACGACCAATGAACCGCGGAGTCAAATCTCCTACGAAGCTGTCGTGAAGAGGAAGGTTGCGAGTGGAAAGCCACACTCTCTGGCCGCAACAATACCTTGGACTCTTAATCCTGCGTTTATTGGCGGCTCTCACCGTCTGTGTGCCCTGCCGGCAAAGTGCAGACCTCACCCTCCTCAGGTGCGCTCACAACGTTGGACAAACGCTTGAGCGGAGGGAACTTTTGACTCGGCAAGCTGGGACGTGAGAACAGAGGAGGCTGGTAACCCAGACTACTCTGAAACGGAGATAACCCGGTAGCAGACGAAGGAAGCGAATTGTGAGCGTATTCTGCCCAGGGGAGCTGTTCTGCCCAAGACGCAGGGTTTCTGAAAAAAGGCTGCGTAGTATGCATCAATCGTCTGATTGGCCCTCTGCTTGACCCGTTAGACTGGGGATGAAACCCGGAAGAGAGACTGACGGACGCGCAATCAAACGACAGAACTCTCCAAAACTGTGGCCGTGAATTGCGGGCCTCTGTCTGAAACGGCGTCTAACGGGGGAGGCCATGAATTCTGAATACATTCTCAATAATGATTTGTGCCGTCTCCCTTAGCGGAAGGAAGTTTAGCGAGGAATGAAATGTGCCGCCTTGAGAACCTATCGACAAACCGCCAGAATCACAGTCTTCCCGCAGACAAAGGCAGACCGGTAATGAAGTCTAAGGCAATGTGAGACCATGGTCGAGAAGAATGGGAGCGGTCTGAGACGACCGGCAGGAGGAAGGGAGTTACCCGACTTTAGTCTGCGCGCAGTCGAACAAGCAGCCCGCAGCTTGGCGCGTGTCACGCTCCTGAGTCGGCACCAAGCGCTGGCGAATAGCGCAAGTGCCTCGAACACCGGGATGACCAGCTAACTTGGCAGAGTGAGCCCACTGAAGAAACAGCCCAGAGCCCGAGTGGAAACAGGAGGCCGAAAAGGAGGTTACTCAGGACAAGCGCGCGGCGACGCAGTGTGCGTGAGTGCTTGCTTAACCTGTCTTTCAATTCCCCAGACTGTTAACCCGACAACACGCCCATAAGGAAGAATCCCTCGGGATCAGTAGAAGCCACAGAAGAACTAAACAGACGGGATAAGGCATCAGGCTTGGTGTTCTTGCTACCCGGACGGTAAGAAATCACAAACTCGAAACGAGCGAAAAACAACGCCCAACGAGCGACGGGCATTAAGTGCGTTTGGCAGAACGGATGTACTCAAGGTTCTTATGGTCTGTCCAAACGACAAAGGAACAGTCGCCCCCTCCAACCACTGTCGCCATTCGCCTAGGGCTAAGCGGATGGCGAGCAGTTCACGGTTACCCACATCATAGTTGCGCTCAGATGGCGACAGGCGATGAGAAAAATAAGCGCAAGGATGAACCTTATCGTCAGACTGGAAGCGCTGGGATAGGATGGCTCCCACGCCTACCTCTGAAGCGTCAACCTCGACAATGAATTGTCTAGTGACGTCAGGAGTAACGAGGATAGGAGCGGACGTAAAACGTTCTTTTAGAAGATCAAAAGCTCCCTGGGCGGAACCGGACCACTTAAAACACGTCTTGACAGAAGTAAGAGCTGTGAGAGGGGCAGCAACTTGACCGAAATTACGAATGAAACGCCGATAGAAATTAGCGAAACCTAAAAAGCGCTGCAACTCGACACGTGACCTTGGAACGGGCCAATCACTGACAGCTTGGACCTTAGCGGAATCCATCTGAATGCCTTCAGCGGAAATAACGGAACCGAGAAAAGTAACGGAGGAGACATGAAAAGAGCACTTCTCAGCCTTTACGTAGAGACAATTCTCTAAAAGGCGCTGTAGAACACGTCGAACGTGCTGAACATGAATCTCGAGTGACGGAGAAAAAATCAGGATATCGTCAAGATAGACAAAAACAAAAATGTTCAGCATGTCTCTCAGAACATCATTAACTAATGCCTGAAAAACAGCTGGCGCATTGGCGAACCGAACGGCAGAACCCGGTACTCAAAATGCCTAACGGGTGTTCGCACGCGTTTTCCACTCGTCCCCCTCTCTGATGCGCGCGAGATGGTAAGCGTTACGAAGGTCCAACAGTAAAGCACCTGGCTCCCTGCAGAATCTCGAAGGCTGATGACATAAGGGGAAGCGGATAACGATTCTGCCGTTATGTCATTCAGCCCACTCGATGGCTCACGCAGGGGCGCGTGCAGATCACCTTCTTTTAACAAAAAAGAACCCCGCCCCGGCGAGGAGAAAGAAAGAGGCACTATGGTACCGGCGTCCAAGAGACACAGACAAATAATCCTCGAGAGCCTTACGTTCGGGAGCGACAGAGAGTATAGTCTACCTCGAGGAGGAGTGGTCCCCGGAAGGAGATCAATACTACAATCATAAGAGCCGGTGAGGAGGAAGGGGAGTTGGCTCGGGACGACTGAAGACCGTGCGCAGATCGTGATATTCCTCCGGCACTCCTGTCAAATGCCAGGTTCCTCCTGAGTAGGGACAGAAGAAATGGGAGGGATGGCAGACATTAAACACTTCACATGACAGAAAAGCGTTCAGGATAGGATAGAATTACTAGACCAATTAATAGAAGGATTATGACATACAAGCCAGGGGATGACCCAAAACAACAGGTGTAAAAACGGTGAACGGAAAATCAAAAGAAATGATCTCACTGTGGTTACCAGATACTGTGAGAGTTAAAGGTAGTGTCTCAAATTTGATACTGGGAAGATGACTACCATCTAAGGCAAACATGGGCGTAGGCCTGTCTAGCGATCGAAAGGAATGTTATGTTTTCGAGCCCATGCTTAGTCCATGAAACAACCCTCAGCCCCAGAAGTCAATCAAAGCACTGCATGTAGCACCCGAACCGGTCCAGCGTAGATGGACCGACATGAGCTAGTACAAGATCTAGATGAAGGACCTGAGTAGTAGCGCTCACCAGTAGCCCTCCGTACTGATGGGCTCTGGCCTCTTACTGGACATGAATTAACAAAATGTCCAGCAACTCCCAATAGAGCACAGGCGGTTGGTGATCCTCCGTTCCCTCTCCTTGTCGAGATGCGAATCCCTCCCAGCTGCATGGGCTCAGTCTCAAAGCCAGAGGAGGGGAGATGGTTGCGATGCGGAGCAGGGAAACACCGTTGATGCGAGCTCTCTTCCACGAGCCCGGTGAAGGCGAAGATCTGCCCGTCGTTCTATGCGGATGGCGAGAGCAATCAAAGTCCACATCTGAAGGAACCTCCCGGAGAGAATCTCATCATTAACCACTGCGTGGAGTCCCTCCAGAAAACGGCCGGGCAAGCGCCGGCTCGTTCCACTCACTAGAGGCAGCAGAGTGCGAGAAACTCAATGGAATAATCCGTTATGGACCGTTCACCTTGGCATAGAGGAAGCCAGGGCCTAGAAGCCTCCCCACAAAAACTGAACGGTCAAAAACCCGAATCATCTCCTCTTTAAAGTTCTGGAATTTGTTAGAGCAATCAGCCCTTGCCTCCCAGGTAGCTGTGCCCCATTCTCGAGCCCGGCCAGTAAGGGTGAAATGACGTAAGCAGCCCGACTCTCTCTCTAGAGTATGTGTGGGGTTGGAGAGAGAACACAATCTCACACTGCGTGAAAGGAGCGGCACTCAGTGGGCTGCCCGGAGTAGCAAGGTGGGTATTAACCCTGGGTTCTGGAGGCTCGGCAGGCCAGGGAGTAACAGGTGGCACGAGACGTAGACTCTGGAACTGTCAGAGAGGTCGGAAACCTGAGCGGCCAGGTTCTCACGGCATGGCGAGCAGCAGACAATTCCTGCTCGGTGTCTGCCGAGCATGGCTCCTTGGATCTCGACGGCAGTGTAACGAGCGTCTGAAGTCGCTGGGTCCATTCCTTGGTCGGTTCCTTCTGTTATGCAGGTGAAAGGACCCAAACGCGACTTAACAGAAACAGAGTTTATTAAAGTCAAAAAAACGGAATAACAGAAATCCTCTAGACTTGTAGAGGGCTCAACTGGAAGCGGCCACAGACTGCAGGTCAGCTTCGGGTAAGCATAGGCCGTGATCGAAACTGAGACACCTGCTCACACACGCAGCATCTGATGAAGGCACAAAAACACGACAGGACAGGGTGATACACAATCACAGCCAAAGCACGACAGGACAGGGAGAAACGCAATCACAGCATGGTGAATACAATACAAGGAACCGGCCGGGACAGGAGCGGATCACAAGGAATAAATAGGGACTCTAATCAGGGGAAAGGATGCGGGAACAGGTGTGGGAGAGACTAAATGATGATTAGGGAATAGGAACAGCTAGGGCAGGAGCGGAACGACAGAGAGAAGAGAGAGCGAGAGAGAGTGAGAGAGGGAGGGGAGAGAGAGGGAGGGATAAGAACCAAACAAGACCAGCAGAGGGAAACGAATAGCATGGGGAGCACAGGGACAAGACATGACAATAAATGACAAACATGACA
>NW_025758004.1:0-5320 GCF_021184085.1 Oncorhynchus gorbuscha | reverse complement strand
TCATGTTTGTCATTCATTGTCATGTCTTGTCCCTGTGCTCCCCATGCTATTCGTTTCCCTCTGCTGGTCTTGTTTGGTTCTATCCTTCTCTCTCCCCCTCCCTCTCTCACTCTCTCGCTCTCTCTTCTCTCTGTCGTTCCGTTCCTGCTCCCAGCTGTTCCTATTCCCCTAATCATCATTTAGTCTTTCCACACCTGTTCCCGATCCTTTCCCCTGATTAGACTCCCTATTTATTCCTTTGTGATCCGTTCCTGTTCCATCGGTTCCTTGTTTTGTATTCCATGCTGTAATTGCGTTTCGCCCTGTCCTGTCGTGTTTTTGCCGTGATTGTGTATCACCCTGTCCTGTCGTGTTTTGTGCCTTCTTCAGACGCTGCGTGTGAGCAGGTGTCTCAGTTGACTACGGCCTGCGCCTACCCGAAGCGACCTGCAGTCTGTGGCCGCTTCTCAGTTGTTTTCCCCTCTACTATCTAGAGGATTTCAGTTATTCGGTTTTGAGCATTAATAAACTCTGTTTCTGTTAAGTCGCGTTTGGGTCCTCCTTCACCTGCATAACAGAAGGAACCGATCAAAGAATGGACCCAGCGACTTCAGGCGCTCGTTACACTGCCGTCGAGATCAAGGAGCCATGCTCGGCAGACACGAGCAGGAATTGTCTGCTGCTCGCCATGCCGTGGAGAACCTGGCCGCTCAGGTTTCCGACCTCTCTGGACAGTTCCAGAGTCTACGTCTCGTGCCACCTGTTACTCCCTGGCCTGCCGAGCCTCCTGAACCCAGGGTTAATAACCCACCTTGCTACTCCGGGCAGCCCACTGAGTGCCGCTCCTTTCTCACGCAGTGTGAGATTGTGTTCTCTCTCCAACCCCACACATACTCTAGAGAGAGAGCTCGGGTTGCTTTCGTCATTTCACTCCTTACTGGCCGGGCTCGAGAATGGGGCACAGCTATCTGGGAGGCAAGGGCTGATTGCTCTAACAGATTCCAGAACTTTAAAGAGGAGATGATTCGGGTTTTTGACCGTTCAGTTTTTGGTGAGAGGCTTCTAGGGCCCTGGCTTCCTTATGCCAAGGTGAACGGTCCATAACGGATTATTCCATTGAGTTTCGCACTCTTGCTGCCTCTAGTGAGTGGAACGAGCCGGCGCTGCTCGCTCGTTTTCTGGAGGGACTCCACGCAGTGGTTAAGGATGAGATTCTCTCCCGGGAGGTTCCTTCAGATGTGGACTCCTTGATTGCTCTCGCCATCCGCATAGAACGACGGGTAGATCTTCGTCACCGGGCTCGTGGAAGAGAGCTCGCATCAACGGTGTTTCCCTGCTCCCGCATCGCAACCATCTCCCTCTGGCTTTGAGACTGAGCCCATGCAGCTGGGAGGGATTCGCATCTCGAATAAGGAGAGGGAACAGAGGATCACCAACCGCCTGTGCCTCTATTGCGGAGTTGCTGGACATTTTGTTATTTCATGTCCAGTAAGAGGCCAGAGCCCATCAGTAAGCGGAGGGCTACTGGTGAGCGCTACTACTCAGGTCCCTTCATCTAGATCTTGTACTACTATGTCGGTCCATCTACGCTGGACCGGTTCGGGTGCTACATGCAGTGCTTTGATTGACTCTGGGGCTGAGGGTTGTTTCATGGACGAAGCATGGGCTCGGAAACATAACATTCCTTTCAGACCGTTAGACAGGCCTACGCCCATGTTTGCCTTAGATGGTAGTCATCTTCCCAGTATCAAATTTGAGACACTACCTTTAACTCTCACAGTATCTGGTAACCACAGTGAGACTATGTCTTTTTGATTTTCCGTTCACCGTTTACACCTGTTGTTTTGGGTCACCCCTGGCTTGTATGTCATAATCCTTCTATTAATTGGTCTAGTAATTCTATCCTATCCTGGAACGTTTCTTGTCATGTGAAGTGTTTAATGTCTGCCATCCCTCCCATTTCTTCTGTCCCTACTTCTCAGGAGGAACCTGGCGATTTGACAGGAGTGCCGGAGGAATATCATGATCTGCGCACGGTCTTCAGTCGGTCCCGAGCCAACTCCCTTCCTCCTCACCGGTCGTATGATTGTAGTATTGATCTCCTTCCGGGGACCACTCCTCCTCGAGGTAGACTATACTCTCTGTCGGCTCCCGAACGTAAGGCTCTCGAGGATTATTTGTCTGTGTCTCTTGACGCCGGTACCATAGTGCCTTCTTCCTCTCCGGCCGGGGCGGGGTTCTTTTTGTTAAGAAGAAGGACGGTACTCTGCGCCCCTGCGTGGATTATCGAGGGCTGAATGACATAACGGTTAAGAATCGTTATCCGCTTCCCCTTATGTCATCAGCCTTCGAGATTCTGCAGGGAGCCAGGTGCTTTACTAAGTTGGACCTTCGTAACGCTTACCATCTCGTGCGCATCAGAGAGGGGGACGAGTGGAAAACGGCGTTTAATACTCCGTTAGGGCATTTTGAGTACCGGGTTCTGCCGTTCGGTCTCGCCAATGCGCCAGCTGTTTTTCAGGCATTAGTTAATGATGTTCTGAGAGACATGCTGAACATTTTGTTTTTGTCTATCTTGACGATATCCTGATTTTTCTCCGTCACTCGAGATTCATGTTCAGCACGTTCGACGTGTTCTACAGCGCCTTTTAGAGAATTGTCTCTACGTAAAGGCTGAGAAGTGCTCTTTTCATGTCTCCTCCGTTACTTTTCTCGGTTCCGTTATTTCCGCTGAAGGCATTCAGATGGATTCCGCTAAGGTCCAAGCTGTCAGTGATTGGCCCGTTCCAAGGTCACGTGTCGAGTTGCAGCGCTTCTTAGGTTTCGCTAATTTCTATCGGCGTTTCATTCGTAATTTCGGTCAAGTTGCTGCCCCTCTCACAGCTCTTACTTCTGTCAAGACGTGTTTTAAGTGGTCCGGTTCCGCCCAGGGAGCTTTTGATCTTCTAAAAGAACGTTTTACGTCCGCTCCTATCCTCGTTACTCTGACGTCACTAGACAATTCATTGTCGAGGTTGGCGCTTCAGAGGTAGGCGTGGGAGCCATTCTATCCCAGCGCTCCCAGTCTGACGATAAGGTTCATCCTTGCGCTTATTTTTCTCATCGCCTGTCGCCATCTGGCGCAACTATGATGTGGGTAACCGTGAACTGCTCGCCATCCGCTTAGCCCTAGGCGAATGGCGACAGTGGTTGGAGGGCGACCGTTCCTTTTGTCGTTTGGACAGACCATAAGAACCTTGAGTACATCCGTTCTGCCAAACGACTTAATGCCCGTCAAGCTCGTTGGGCGTTGTTTTTCGCTCGTTTCGAGTTTGTGATTTCTTACCGTCCGGGTAGCAAGAACACCAAGCCTGATGCCTTATCCCGTCTGTTTAGTTCTTCTGTGGCTTCTACTGATCCCGAGGGATTCTTCCTTATGGGCGTGTTGTCGGGTTAACAGTCTGGGGAATTGAAAGACAGGTTAAGCAAGCACTCACGCACACTGCGTCGCCGCGCGCTTGTCCTAGTAACCTCCTTTTCGTCCCTGTTTCCACTCGTCTGGCTGTTCTTCAGTGGGCTCACTCTGCCAAGTTAGCGGGTCATCCCGGTGTTCGAGGCACTCTTGCGTCTATTCGCCAGCGCTTTTGGTGGCCGACTCAGGAGCGTGACACGCGCCGTTTCGTGGCTGCCTGTTCGGACTGCGCGCAGACTAAGTCGGGTAACTCTCCTCCTGCCGGTCGTCTCAGACCGCTCCCCATTCCTTCTCGACCATGGTCTCACATTGCCTTAGACTTCATTACCGGTCTGCCTTTGTCTGCGGGGAAGACTGTGATTCTGACGGTTGTCGATAGGTTCTCTAAGGCGGCACATTTCATTCCCCTCGCTAAACTTCCTTCCGCTAAGGAGACGGCACAAATCATTATTGAGAATGTATTCAGAATTCATGGCCTCCCGTTAGACGCCGTTTCAGACAGAGGTCCGCAATTCACGTCACAGTTTTGGAGGGAGTTCTGTCGTTTGATTGGTGCGTCCGTCAGTCTCTCTTCCGGGTTTCATCCCCAGTCTAACGGTCAAGCAGAGAGGGCCAATCAGACGATTGGTCGCATACTACGCAGCCTTTCTTTCAGGAACCCTGCGTCTTGGGCAGAACAGCTCCCCTGGGCAGAATACGCTCACAATTCGCTTCCTTCGTCTGCTACCGGGTTATCTCCGTTTCAGAGTAGTCTGGGTTACCAGCCTCCTCTGTTCTCATCCCAGCTTGCCGAGTCCAGCGTTCCCTCCGCTCAAGCGTTTGTCCAACGTTGTGAGCGCACCTGGAAGGAGGGTGAGGTCTGCACTTTGCCGTTACAGGGCACAGACGGTGAGAGCCGCCAATAAACGCAGGATTAAGAGTCCAAGGTATTGTTGCGGCCGAGAGTGTGGCTTTCCACTCGCAACCTTCCTCTTACGACAGCTTCTCGTAAGTTGACTCCGCGGTTCATTGGTCCGTTCCGTGTCTCCCAGGTCGTCAATCCTGTCGCTGTGCGACTGCTTCTTCCGCGACATCTTCGTCGCGTCCATCCTGTCTTCCATGTCTCCTGTGTTAAGCCCTTTCTTCGCACCCCCGTTCGTCTTCCCTCCCCCCTCCCGTCCTTGTCGAGAGCGCACCTATTTACAAGGTACATAAAATTATGGACATGCGTTCTCGGGGACGGGGTCACCAATACCTAGTGGATTGGGAGGGTTACGGTCCTGAGGAGAGGAGTTGGGTTCCGTCTCGGGACGTGCTGGACCGTTCGCTCATCGATGATTTCCTCCGTTGCCGCCAGGATTCCTCCTCGAGTGCGCCAGGAGCGCTCGGTGAGTGGGGGGTACTGTCATGTTTGTCATTCATTGTCATGTCTTGTCCCTGTGCTCCCCATGCTATTCGTTTCCCTCTGCTGGTCTTGTTTGGTTCTATCCTTCTCTCTCCCCTCCCTCTCTCACTCTCTCGCTCTCTCTTCTCTCTGTCGTTCCGTTCCTGCTCCCAGCTGTTCCTATTCCCCTAATCATCATTTAGTCTTTCCACACCTGTTCCCGATCCTTTCCCTGATTAGACTCCCTATTTATTCCTTTGTGATCCGTTCCTGTTCCGTCGGTTCCTTGTTTTGTATTCCATGCTGTAATTGCGTTTCGCCCTGTCCTGTCGTGTTTTTGCCGTGATTGTGTATCACCCTGTCCTGTCGTGTTTTGTGCCTTCTTCAGACGCTGCGTGTGAGCAGGTGTCTCAGTTGACTACGGCCTGCGCCTACCCGAAGCGACCTGCAGTCTGTGGCCGCTTCTCCAGTTGTTTTCCCCTCTACTATCTAGAGGATTTCAGTTATTCGGTTTTGAGCATTAATAA
>NW_025758003.1:0-5320 GCF_021184085.1 Oncorhynchus gorbuscha | reverse complement strand
AATGAGGACCCAAAAGCGACTTGGCGAAAACAGAGTCTTTATTCCAGTAAAGGAAATAGGCAATACTCCTAGACAAATCGGAGCAGAAAACAAAACATAAAAAACTAATTCCACTCGTAGTGACGAGGACAGACTGGAGACTCGACCATAAACTGTAGGTTGCCTCGGGAAGGCACCGACCGTAGCAGACTCAGACACCTGCTCACACGCAGCATCTGAGGGAAACAAGACACGACAGGGCGAGACAAAGACACAGCACGGCGAACAATATACAAGGATCCGACAGGACAGAAACGGAAAACAAGGGGAGAAATAGGGACTCTAATCAGAGGACAAGATAGGGAACAGGTGTGGAAAGACTAAATGAGTGAGTAGGAGAATGAGGAACAGCTGGGAGCAGGAACGGAACGATAGAGAGAGGAGAGAGAGGGAGGGAGAGAGAGAGGGATAGAAAAAGGGAACGAACCTAATAAGACCAGCAGGGGGAAACGAACAGAAGGGAAAGCATAATGACAAGACAATATAAGACAAAACATGACAGTACCCCCCCACTCACCGAGCGCCTCCTGGCGCACTCGAGGAGGAATCCTGGCGGCAACGGAGGAAATCATCAATCAGCGAAACGGTCCAGCACGTCCCGAGACGGAACCCAACTCCTCTCCTCAGGACCGTAACCCTCCCAATCCACTAAGTATTGGTGACCCCGTCCCCGAGAACGCATGTCCATGATCCTACGTACCTTGTAAATAGGTGCGCTCTCGACAAGGACGGGGGGGGAGGGAAGACGAACGGGGGTGCGAAGAAAGGGCTTGACACAGGAGACATGGAAGACAGGATGGACGCGACGAAGATGTCGCGGAAGAAGCAGTCGCACAGCGACAGGATTGACGACCTGGGAGACACGGAACGGACCAATGAACCGCGGAGTCAACTTACGAGAAGCTGTCGTAAGGGGAAGGTTACGAGTGGAAAGCCACACTCTCTGGCCGCAACAATACCTAGGACTCTTAATCCCTACGTTTATTGGCGGCTCTCACAGTCTGTGCCCTGTAACGGCAAAGTGCAGACCTCACCCTCCTCCAGGTGCGCTCACAACGTTGGACAAACGCTTGAGCGGAGGGAACGCTGGACTCGGCAAGCTGGGATGAGAACAGAGGAGGCTGGTAACCCAGACTACTCTGAAACGGAGATAACCCGGTAGCAGACGAAGGAAGCGAGTTGTGAGCGTATTCTGCCCAGGGGAGCTGTTCTGCCCAAGACGCAGGGTTTCTAAAAGAAAGGCTGCGTAGTATGCGACCAATCGTCTGATTGGCCCTTTCTGCTTGACCGTTAGACTGGGGATGAAACCCGGAAGAGAGACTGACGGACGCACCAATCAAACGACAGAACTCCCTCCAAAACTGTGACGTGAATTGCGGACCTCTGTCTGAAACGGCGTCTAACGGGAGGCCATGAATTCTGAACACATTCTCGATGATGATTTGTGCCGTCTCCTTAGCGGAAGGAAGCTTAGCGAGGGGAATGAAATGTGCCGCCTTAGAGAACCTATCGACAACCGTAAGAATCACAGTCTTCCCCGCAGACAAAGGCAGACCGGTAATGAAGTCTAAGGCGATGTGAGACCATGGTCGAGAAGGAATGGGAAGCGGTCTGAGACGACCGGCAGGAGAGAGTTACCTGACTTAGTCTGCGCGCAGTCCGAACAAGCAGCCACGAAACGGCGCGTGTCACGCTCCTGAGTAGGCCACCAAAAGCGCTGGCGAATAGAAGCAAGAGTACCTCGAACGCCGGGATGACCAGCTAACTTGGCAGAGTGAGCCCACTGAAGAACAGCCAGACGAGTAGAAACAGGAGCGAAAGAAGGTTACTAGGACAAAGCGCACGGCGGCGCAGTGTGCGTAGTGCTTGCTTAACCCTGTCTTTCAATTCCCCAGACTGTCAACCCCGACAACACGCCCATAGGAAGAATCCCCTCGAGGATCAGTAGAAGCCACAGAAGAACTAAAGGCGGATAAGGCATCAGGCTTGGTGTTCTTACTACCCGGACGGTAAGAAATCACAAACTCGAAATGGCGAAAAACACGCCTTGAGCTTGCGTGCATTAAATCGTTTGGCAGAACGGATGTACTCAAGGTTCTTATGGTCTGTCCCAAGCGACCAAATGGAGCGGTCGCCCCTCCAACCACTGTCGCCATTCGCCTAGGGCTAAGCGGATCGAGCAGTTCGCGATTTACCCATCATAGTTGCGTTCCGATGGCGACGGCGATGAAAAATAAGCGCAGGATGAACCTTATCGTCAGACTGGAAAGCGCTGGGATAGAATGGCTCCCACGCCTACCTCTGAGCGTCAACACCGACAATGAATTGTCTAGTGACGTCAGGAAGTAACGAGGATAGGAGCGGACGTAAAACGTTCTTTGAGAAGATCAAAAGCTCCTAGGCGGAACCGGACCATAAAACACGTCTTGACAGAAGTAAGAGCTGTGAAGGGCAGCAACTTGACCGAAATGACGAGATGACGCCGATAGAAATTAGCGAAACCTGGCTGCAACTTCGACCGCGTGACAGGAATGGGCCACTCACTGACAGCTTGGACCTTAGCGGGATCCATCTGAATGCCTTCAGCGGAAATAACAGAACCGAGAAAAATAGGAGGAGGACATGAAAAGAGCACTTCTCAGCCTTCACGTAGAGACAATTCTCTAAAGGCGCTGGAGTACACGTCGAACGTTGAACATGAATCTCAGTGACGGTGAAAAAATCAAGGATATCGTCAAGGTAGACAAAAACAAAGATGTTCAGCATGTCTCTCAGAAACATCATTAACTAATGCCTGAAAAACAGCTGGCGCATTGGCGAGACCAAACGGCAGAACCCGGTACTCAAAATGCCCTAACGGAGTGTTAAACGCCGTTTTCCACTCGTCCCCCTCTCTGATGCGCACGAGATGGTAAGCGTTACGAAGGTCCAACTTAGTAAAGAACCTGGCTCCCTGCAGAATCTCGAAGGCTGATGACATAAGGGGAAGCGGATAACGATTCTTAACCGTTATGTCATTCAGCCCTCGATAATCCACGCAGGGGCGCAGAGTACCGTCCTTCTTCTTAACAAAAAAAACCCCGCCCCGGCAGGGAGGAAGAAGGCACTACGGTGCCGGCGTCAAGAGACACAGACAAATAATCCTCGAGAGCCTTACGTTCGGGAGCCGACAGAGAGTATAGTCTACCCCGAGGAGGAGTGGTCCCCGGAAGGAGATCAATACTACAATCATACGACCGGTGAGGAGGAAGGGAGTTGGCTCTGGACCGACTGAAGACCGTGCGCAGATCATGATATTCCTCCGGCACTCCTGTCAAATCGCCAGGTTCCTCCTGAGAAGTGGGGACAGAAGAAACGGGAGGGATAGCAGACATTAAACACTTCACATGACAAGAAACGTTCCAGGATAGGATAGAATTACTAGACCAATTAATAGAAGGATTATGACATACTAGCCAGGGATGACCCAAAACAACAGGTGTAAAAGGTGAACGAAAAATCAAAAAGGAAATAGTCTCACTGTGGTTACCAGATACTGTGAGGGTTAAAGGTAGTGTCTCATATCTGATACTGGGGAGATGACTACCATCTAAGGCGAACATGGGCGTAGGCTTCTCTAACTGTCTGAAAGGAATGTCATGTTTCCGAGCCCATGCTTCGTCCATAAAACAACCCTCAGCCCCAGAGTCTATCAAGGCACTGCATGTAGCACCCGAACCGGTCCAGCGTAGATGGACCGACATAGTAGTACAGGATCTTGATGGAGAGACCTGAGTAGTAGCGCTCACCAGTAGCCCTCCGCTTACTGATGAGCTCTGGCTTTTACTGGACATGAATTGACAAAATGTCCAGCAAGTCCGCAATAGAGGCACAGGCGGTTGGTGATCCTCCGTTCCCTCTCCTTAGTCGAGATGCGAATACCTCCCAGCTGCATGGGCTCAGTCTCTGAGCCAGAGGAGGGAGATGGTTGCGATGCGGAGCGGGGAAACACCGTTAACGCGAGCTCTCTTCCACGAGCTTGGTGACGAAGATCTACCCGTCGTTCTATGCGGATGGCGAGAGCAATCAAAGAGTCCACACTGGAAGGAACCTCCCGGGAGAGAATCTCATCTTTAACCTCTGCGTGGAGTCCCTCCAGAAAACGAGCGAGCAGCGCCGGCTCGTTCCAGTCACTAGAGGCAGCAAGAGTGCGAAACTCTATAGAGTAATCCGTTATGGATCGATCACCTTGACATAGGGAAGCCAGGGCCCTAGAAGCCTCCCTACCAAAAACTGAACGATCAAAAACCCGAATCATCTCCTCTTTAAAGTTCTGGTAATTGTTAGAACAATCAGCCCTTGCCTCCCAGATAGCTGTGCCCCACTCTCGAGCCCGGCCAGTAAGGAGTGATATGACGTAAGCAACCCGAGCTCTCTCTCTAGAGTATGTGTTGGGTTGGAGAGAGAACACAATATCACACTGGGTGAGAAAGGAGCGGCACTCCGTGGGCTGCCCGGAGTAACAAGGTGGGTTATTAACCCTAGGTTCCGGAGGCTCGGCAGACCAGGAAGTAACAGGTGGCACGAGACGAAGACTCTGGAACTGTCCAGAGAGGTCGGAAACCTGAGCGGCCAGGTTCTCCACGGCATGACGAGCAGCAGACAATTCCTGCTCGTGTCTGCCGAGCATGGCTCCTTGGATCTCGACGGCAGTGTTACGAGCATCTGTAGTCGCTGGGTCCATTCTTTGGTCGGATCCTTCTGTTATGCAGGTGAATGAGGACCCAAAAGCGACTTGGCGAAAACAGAGTCTTTATTCCAGTAAAGGAAATAGGCAATACTCCTAGACAAATCGGAGCAGAAAACAAAACATAAAAACTAATTCCACTCGTAGTGACGAGGACAGACTGGAGACTCGACCATAAACTGTAGGTTGCCTCGGGAAGGCACCGACCGTAGCAGACTCAGACACCTGCTCACACGCAGCATCTGAGGGAAACAAGACACGACAGGGCGAGACAAAGACACAGCACGGCGAACAATATACAAGGATCCGACAGGACAGAAACGGAAAACAAGGGGAGAAATAGGGACTCTAATCAGAGGACAAGATAGGGAACAGGTGTGGAAAGACTAAATGAGTGAGTAGGAGAATGAGGAACAGCTGGGAGCAGGAACGGAACGATAGAGAGAGGAGAGAGAGGGAGGGAGAGAGAGAGGGATAGAAAAAGGGAACGAACCTAATAAGACCAGCAGGGGGAAACGAACAGAAGGGAAAGCATAATGACAAGACAATATAAGA
>NW_025758002.1:0-5320 GCF_021184085.1 Oncorhynchus gorbuscha | reverse complement strand
GTCTTGTTTGGTTCTTTCCCTCCTTCTATCCCTCTCTCTCCCCCTCCCTCTCTCACTCTCTCGCTCTCTCTTCTCTCTGTCGTTCCGTTCCTGCTCCCAGCTGTTCCTATTCCCCTAATCATCATTTAGTCTTCCCACACCTGTTCCCGATCCTTTCCCCTGATTAGAGTCCCTATTTATTCCTTTGTGATCCGTTCCTGTCCCGTCGGTTCCTTGTATTGTATTCACCATGCTGTGATTGCGTTTCGCCCTGTCCTGTCGTGTTTTTGCCGTGATTGTGTATCACCCTGTCCTGTCGTGTTTTGTGCCTTCATCAGATGCTGCGTGTGAGCAGGTGTCTCAGTCGACTACGGCCTGCGCTACCCGAAGCGACCTGCAGTCTGTGGCCGCTTCTCCAGTTGTTTCCCCTCTACAAGTCTAGAGGATTTCTGTTATTCCGTTTTGGACTTTAATAAACTCTGTTTCTGTTAAGTCGCTTTTGGGTCCTCTTTCACCTGCATGACAGAAGGAACCGACCAAGGAATGGACCCAGCGACTTCAGACGCTCGTTACACTGCCGTCGAGATCCAAGGAGCCATGCTCGGCAGACACGAGCAGGAATTGTCTGCTGCTCGCCATGCCGTGGAAAACCTGGCTGCTCAGGTTTCCGACCTCTCTGGACAGTTCCAGAGTCTACGTCTCGTGCCACCTGTTACTTCCTGGCCTGCCGAGCCTCCAGAACCTAGGGTTAATAACCCACCTTGCTACTCCGGGCAGCCCACTGAGTGCCGCTCCTTTCTCACGCAGTGTGAGATTGTGTTCTCTCTCCAACCCAACACATACTCTAGAGAGAGCTCGGGTTGCTTACGTCATTTCACTCCTTACTGGCCGGGCTCGAGAATGGGGCACAGCTATCTGGGAGGCAAGGGCTGATTGCTCTAACGAATTCCAGAACTTTAAAGAGGAGATGATTCGGGTTTTTGACCGTTCAGTTTTTGGTGGGGAGGCTTCTAGGGCCCTGGCTTCCTTATGCCAAGGTGAACGGTCCATAACGGATTATTCCATTGAGTTTCGCACTCTTGCTGCCTCTAGTGAGTGGAACGAGCCGGCGCTGCTCGCTCGTTTTCTGGAGGGACTCCACGCAGTGGTTAAGGATGAGTCTCTCCCGGGAGGTTCCTTCAGATGTGGACTCTTTGATTGCTCTCGCCATCCGCATAGAACGACGGGTAGATCTTCGTCACCGGGCTCGTGGAAGAGAGCTCGCATCAACGGTGTTTCCCTGCTCCGCATCGCAACCATCTCCCCCCTCTGGCTTTGAGACTGAGCCCATGCAGCTGGGAGGGATTCGCATCTCGAATAAGGAGAGGGAACGGAGGATCACCAACCGCCTGTGCCTCTATTGCGGAGTTGCTGGACATTTTGTTAATTCATGTCCAGTAAGAGGCCAGAGCCCATCAGTAAGCGGAGGGCTACTGGTGAGCGAGCTTACTACTCAGGTCCCTTCATCTAGATCTTGTACTACTATGTCGGTCCATCTACGCTGGACCGGTTCGCGCTACATGCAGTGCTTTGATTGACTCTGGGGCTGAGGGTTGTTTCATGGACGAAGCATGGGCTCGGAAACATAACATTCCTTTCAGACCGTTAGACAGGCCTACGCCCATGTTTGCCTTAGATGGTAGTCATCTTCCCAGTATCAAAATTGAGACACTACCTTTAACTCTCACAGTATCTGGTAACCACAGTGAGACTATTTCTTTTTTGATTTTCCGTTCACCGTTTACACCTGTTGTTTTGGGTCATCCCTGGCTTGTATGTCATAATCCTTCTATTAATTGGTCTAGTAATTCTATCCTATCCTGGAACGTTTCTTGTCATGTGAAGTGTTTAATGTCTGCCATCCCTCCCGTTTCTTCTGTCCCTACTTCTCAGGAGGAACCTGGCGATTTGACAGGAGTGCCGGAGAATATCATGATCTGCGCACGGTCTTCAGTCGGTCCCGAGCCAACTCCCTTCCTCCTCACCGGTCGTATGATTGTAGTATTGATCTCCTTCCGGGGACCACTCCTCCTCGAGGTAGACTATACTCTCTGTCGGCTCCCGAACGTAAGGCTCTCGAGGATTATTTGTCTGTGTCTCTTGACGCCGGTACCATAGTGCCTTCTTCTTCTCCGGCCGGGGCGGGGTTCTTTTTGTTAAAAGAAGGACGGTACTCTGCGCCCCTGCGTGGATTATCGAGGGCTGAATGACATAACGGTTAAGAATCGTTATCCGCTTCCCTTATGTCATCAGCCTTCGAGATTCTGCAGGGAGCCAGGTGCTTTACTAAGTTGGACCTTCGTAACGCTTACCATCTCGTGCGCATCAGAGAGGGGGACGGAGTGGAAAACAGCGTTTAACACTCCGTTAGGGCATTTTGAGTACCGGGTTCTGCCGTTCGGTCTCGCCAATGCGCCAGCTGTTTTTCAGGCATTAGTTAATGATGTTCTGAGAGACATGCTGAACATTTTGTTTTTGTCTATCTTGACGATATCCTGATTTTTTCTCCGTCACTCGAGATTCATGTTCAGCACGTTCGACGTGTTCTACAGCGCCTTTTAGAGAATTGTCTCTACGTAAAGGCTGAGAAGTGCTCTTTTCATGTCTCCTCCGTTACTTTTCTCGGTTCCGTTATTTCCGCTGAAAGGCATTCAGATGGATTCCGCTAAGGTCAAGCTGTCAGTGATTGGCCCGTTCCAAGGTCACGTGTCGAGTTGCAGCGCTTTTAGGTTTCGCTAATTTCTATCGGCGTTTCATTCGTAATTTCGGTCAAGTTGCTGCCCCTCTCACAGCTCTTACTTCTGTCAAGACGTGTTTTAAGTGGTCCGGTTCCGCCCAGGGAGCTTTTGATCTTCTAAAAGAACGTTTTACGTCCGCTCCCTATCCTCGTTACTCCTGACGTCACTAGACAATTCATTGTCGAGGTTGACGCTTCAGAGGTAGGCGTGGGAGCCATCCTATCCCAGCGCTTCCAGTCTGACGACAAGGTTCATCCTTGCGCTTATTTTTCTCATCGCCTGTCGCCATCTGAGCGCAACTATGATGTGGGTAACCGTGAACTGCTCGCCATCCGCTTAGCCCTAGGCGAATGGCGACAGTGGTTGGAGGGGGCGACCGTTCCTTTTGTCGTTTGGACAGACCATAAGAACCTTGAGTACATCCGTTCTGCCAAACGACTTAATGCCCGTCAAGCTCGTTGGCGTTGTTTTTGCTCGTTTCGAGTTTGTGATTTCTTACCGTCCGGGTAGCAAGAACACCAAGCCTGATGCCTTATCCCGTCTGTTTAGTTCTTCAGTGGCTTCTACTGATCCCGAGGGATTCTTCCTTATCGTGTTGTCGGGGTTAACAGTCTGGGGAATTGAAAGACAGGTTAAGCAAGCACTCACGCACACTGCGTCGCCGCGCGCTTGTCCTAGTAACCTCCTTTCGTTCCTGTTTCCACTCGCCTGGCTGTTCTTCAGTGGCCTCACTCTGCCAAGTTAGCGGGTCATCCCGTGTTCGAGGCACTCTGCGTCTATTCGCCAGCGCTTTGGTGGCCGACTCCAGGAGCGTGACCGCAGCGCCGTTTCGTGGCTGCTTGTTCGGACTGCGCGCAGACTAAGTCGGGGTAACTCTCCTCCTGCCGGTCGTCTCAGACCGCTCCCCATTCCTTCCGACCATGGTCTCACATTGCCTTAGACTTCATTACCGGTCTGCCTTTGTCTGCGGGGAAGACTGTGATTCTGACGGTTGTCGATAGGTTCTCTAAGGCGGCACATTTCATTCCCCTCGCTAAACTTCCTTCCGCTAAGGAGACGGCACAAATCATTATTGAGAATGTATTCAGAATTCATGGCCTCCCGTTAGACGCCGTTTCAGACAGAGACCCCGCAATTCACGTCACAGTTTTGGAGGGAGTTCTGTCGTTTGATTGGTGCGTCCGTCCAGTCTCTCTTCCGGGTTTCATCCCCAGTCTAACGGTCAAGCAGAGGGGCAATCAGACGATTGGTCGCATACTACGCAGCCTTTCTTTCCAGAAACCCTCGTCTTGGGCAGAACAGCTCCCTGGGCAGAATACGCTCACAATTCGCTTCCCTTCGTCTGCTACCGGGTTATCTCCGTTTCAGAGTAGTCTGGGTTACCAGCCTCCTCTGTTCTCATCCCAGCTTGCCGAGTCCAGCGTTCCCTCCGCCTCAAGCGTTTGTCCAACGTTGTGAGCGCACCTGGAGGAGGGTGAGGTCTGCACTTTGCCGTTACAGGGCACAGACGGTGGAGAGCCGCCAATAAACGCAGGATTAAGAGTCCAGGTATTGTTGCGCCAGAGAGTGTGGCTTTCCCACTGCAACCTTCCTCTTACGACAGCTTCCTCGTAAGTTGACTCCGCGGTTCATTGGTCCGTTCCGTGTCTCCCAGGTCGTCAATCCTGTCGCTGTGCGATTGCTTCTTCCGCGACATCTTCGTCGCGTCCATCCTGTCTTCCATGTCTCCTGTGTTAAGCCCTTTCTTCGCACCCCGTTCGTCTTTCCCTCCCTCCCCGTCCTTGTCGAGAGCGCACCTATTTACAAGGTACATAAGATTATGGACATGCGTTCTCGGGACGGGGTCCTGTACCTAGTGGATTGGGAGGGTTGCGGTCCTGGAGGAGAGGAGTTGGGTTCCGTCTCGGGACGTGCTGGACCGTTCGCTCATCGATGATTTCCTCCGTTGCCGCCAGGATTCCTCCTCGAGTGCGCCAGGAGGCGCTCGGTGAGTGGGGGGTACTGTCATGTTTGTCATTTATTGTCATGTCTTGTCCCCGTGCTCCCCATGCTATTCGTTCCCTCTGCTGGTCTTGTTTGGTTCTTTCCCTCCTTCTATCCCTCTCTCTCCCCCTCCCTCTCTCACTCTCTCAAGCTCTCTCTTCTCTCTGTCGTTCCGTTCCTGCTCCCAGCTGTTCCTATTCCCCTAATCATCATTTAGTCTTCCCCACCTGTTCCCGGTCCTTTCCCTGATTAGAGTCCCTATTTATTCCTTTGTGATCCGTTCCTGTCCCGTCGGTTCCTTGTATTGTATTCAACATGCTGTGATTGCGTTTCGCCTGTCCTGTCGTGTTTTTGCGTGATTGTGTATCACCCTGTCTGTCGTGTTTTGTGCCTTCATCAGATGCTGCGTGTGAGCAGGTGTCTCCAGTCGACTACGGTATAGCCTGGCGACCTGCAGTCTGTGGCCGCTTCTCCAGTTGTTTCCCTCTACAAGTCTAGAGGATTTCTGTTATTCCGTTTTGGACTTTAATAAACTCTGTTTCTGTTAAGTCGCGTTTGGGTCCTCTTTCACCTGCATGACA
>NW_025758001.1:0-5320 GCF_021184085.1 Oncorhynchus gorbuscha | reverse complement strand
TTATTAATGCTCAAAACCGAATAACTGAAATCCTCTAGATAGTAGAGGGGAAAACAACTGGAGAAGCGGCCACAGACTGCAGGTCGCTTCGGGTAGGCGCAGGCCGTAGTCAACTGAGACACCTGCTCACACGCAGCGTCTGAAGAAGGCACAAAACACGACAGGACAGGGTGATACACAATCACGGCAAAAAACACGACAGGACAGGGCGAAACGCAATTACAGCATGGAATACAAAACAAGGAACCGATGGAACAGGAACGGATCACAAAGGAATAAATAGGGAGTCTAATCAGGGGAAAGGATCGGGAACAGGTGTGGGAAGACTAAATGATGATTAGGGGAATAGGAACAGCTGGGAGCAGGAACGGACGACAGAGAGAAGAGAGAGCGAGAGAGTGAAAGGGGAGGGGGAGAGAGAGGGATAGAACCAAACAAGACCAGCAGAGGGAAACGAATAGCATGGGGAGCACAGGGACAAGACATGACAATAAATGACAAACATGACAGTACCCCCCACTCACCGAGCGCCTCCTGGCGCACTCGAGGAGGAATCCTGGCGGCAACGGAGGAAATCATCGATGAGCGAACGGTCCAGCACGTCCCGAGACGGAACCCAACTCCTCTCCTCAGGACCGTAACCCTCCCAATCCACTAGGTATTGGTGACCCCGTCCCGAGAACGCATGTCCATAATTTTATGTACCTTGTAAATAGGTGCGCTCGACAAGGACGGGAGGGGGAGGGAAGACGAACGGGGGTGCGAAGAAAGGGCTTAACACAGGAGACATGGAAGACAGGATGGACGCGACGAAGATGTCGCGGAAGAGCAGTCGCACAGCGACAGGATTGACGACCTGGGAGACACGGAACGGACCAATGAACCGCGGAGTCAACTTACGAGAAGCTGTCGTAAGAGGAAGGTTGCGAGTGGAAAGCCACACTCTCTGGCCGCAACAATACCTTGGACTCTTAATCCTGCGTTTATTGGCGGCTCTCACCGTCTGTGCCCTGTAACGGCAAAGTGCAGACCTCACCCTCCTCCAGGTGCGCTCACAACGTTGGACAAACGCTTGAGCGGAGGGAACGCTGGACTCGGCAAGCTGGGATGAGAACAGAGGAGGCTGGTAACCCAGACTACTCTGAAACGGAGATAACCCGGTAGCAGACGAAGGAAGCGAATTGTGAGCGTATTCTGCCCAGGGAGCTGTTCTGCCCAAGACGCAGGGTTCCTGAAAGAAAGGCTGCGTAGTATGCGACCAATCGTCTGATTGGCCCTCTCTGCTTGACCGTTAGACTGGGGATGAAACCCGGAAGAGAGACTGACGGACGCACCAATCAAACGACAGAACTCCCTCCAAAACTGTGACGTGAATTGCGGACCTCTGTCTGAAACGGCGTCTAACGGGAGGCCATGAATTCTGAATACATTCTCAATAATGATTTGTGCCGTCTCCTTAGCGGAAGGAAGTTTAGCGAGGGGAATGAAATGTGCCGCCTTAGAGAACCTATCGACAACCGTCAGAATCACAGTCTTCCCCGCAGACAAAGGCAGACCGGTAATGAAGTCTAAGGCAATGTGAGACCATGGTCGAGAAGGAATGGGGAGCGGTCTGAGACGACCGGCAGGAGGAGAGTTACCCGACTTAGTCTGCGCGCAGTCCGAACAGGCAGCCACGAAACGGCGCGTGTCACGCTCCTGAGTCGGCCACCAAAAAGCGCTGGCGAATAGACGCAAGAGTGCCTCGAACACCGGGATGACCCGCTAACTTGGCAGAGTGAGCCCACTGAAGAACAGCCAGACGAGTGGAAACAGGAAACGAAAAGGAGGTTACTAGGACAAGCGCGCGACGCAGTGTGCGTGAGTGCTTGCTTAACCTGTCTTTCAATTCCCCAGACTGTTAACCCGACAACACGCCCATAAGGAAGAATCCCCTCGGGATCAGTAGAAGCCACAGAAGAACTAAACAGACGGGATAAGGCATCAGGCTTGGTGTTCTTGCTACCCGGACGGTAAGAAATCACAAACTCGAAACGAGCGAAAACAACGCCCAACGAGCTTGACGGGCATTAAGTCGTTTGGCAGAACGGATGTACTCAAGGTTCTTATGGTCTGTCCAAACGACAAAAGGAACGGGTCGCCTCCAACCACTGTCGCCATTCGCCTAGGGCTAGCGGATGGCGAGCAGTTCACGGTTACCCACATCATAGTTGCGCTCAGATGGCGACAGGCGATGAGAAAATAAGCGCAAGGATGAACCTTATCCAGACTGGAAGCGCTGGGATAGAATGGCTCCCACGCCTCGAAGGTCAACCTCGACAATGAATTGTCTAGTGACGTCAGGAGTAACGAGGATAGGAGCGGACGTAAACGTTCTTTTAGAAGATCAAAAGCTCCCTGGGGCGGAACCGGACCACTTAAAACACGTCTTGACAGAAGTAAGAGCTGTGAGAGGGGCAGCAACTTGACCGAAATTACGAATGAAACGCCGATAGAAATTAGCGAAACCTAAAAAGCGCTGCAACTCGACACGTGACCTTGGAACGGGCCAATCACTGACAGCTTGGACCTTAGCGGAATCCATCTGAATGCCTTCAGCGGAAATAACGGAACCGAGAAAAGTAACGGAGGAGACATGAAAAGAGCACTTCTCAGCCTTTACATAGAGACAATTCTCTAAAAGGCGCTGTAGAACACGTCGAACGTGCTGAACATGAATCTCGAGTGACGGAGAAAAAATCAGGATATCGTCAAGATAGACAAAAACGAAAAATGTTCAGCATGTCTCTCAGAACATCATTAACTAATGCCTGAAAAACAGCTGGCGCATTGGCGAGACCCGAACGGCAGAACCCGGTACTCAAAATGCCCTAACGGAGTATTAAACGCCGTTTCCACTCGTCCCCCTCTCTGATGCGCACGAGATGGTAAGCGTTACGAAGGTCCAACTTAGTAAAGCACCTGGCTCCCTGCAGAATCTCGAAGGCTGATGACATAAGGGGAAGCGGATAACGATTCTTAACCGTTATGTCATTCAGCCTCGATAATCCACGCAGGGGCGCAGAGTACCGTCCTTCTTTTTAACAAAAAGAACCCCCGCCCGGCCGGAGAGGAAGAAGGCACTATGGTACCGAAGTCAAGAGACACAGACAAATAATCCTCGAGAGCCTTACGTTCGGAGCCACAGAGAGTATAGTCTACCTCGAGGAGGAGTGGTCCCCGGAAGGAGATCAATACTACAATCATACGACCGGTGAGGAGGAAGGGAGTTGGCTCGGGACCGACTGAAGACCGTGCGCAGATCATGATATTCCTCCGGCACTCCTGTCAAATCGCCAGGTTCCTCCTGAGAAGTAGGACAGAAGAAACGGGAGGGATGGCAGACATTAAACACTTCACATGACAGAAACGTTCCAGGACAGGATAGAATTACTAGACCAATTAATAGAAGATTATGACATACTAGCCAGGGATGACCCAAAACAACAGGTGTAAACGGTGAACGGAAAATCAAAAAAGAAATAGTCTCACTGTAGTTTGCAGATACTGTGAGGGTTAAAAAGGTAGTGTCTCAAATCTGATACTGGGAAGATGACTACCATCTAAGGCGAACATGGCGTACAGCCTCGCTCAACTCTGAAAGGAATGTCATTTGAACCCATGCTTCGTCCATGAAACAACCCTCAGCCCCAGAGTCTATCCATGAGCTACATGTAGCGAACAGTCCAGCGTAGGTGGACCGACAAAAATAGTACAGGACTTTGATGGAGAGACTTGAGTAGTTGCGCTCACCTGTAGCCCTCAGCTTACAGATGAGCTCTGGCTTTACTGGACATGAATTAACGAAATGTCCAGCAACTCCACAATAGAGGCACAGGCGGTTGGTGATCCTCCGTTCCCTCTCCTTATTCGAGATCACGAATCCCTCCCAGCTGCATGGGCTCAGTCTCAAAGCCAGAGGGGGGAGATGGCTGCGATGCGGGCAGGGAAACACCGTTGATGCGAGCTCTCTTCCACGAGCCCGGTGACGAAGATCTACCCGTCGTTCTATGCGGATGGCGAGAGCAATCAAAGTCCACATCTGAAGGAACCTCCCGGAGAGAATCTCATCCTTAACCATAGCGTGGAGTCCTCCAGAAAGCGAGCCCGAGCAGCGCCGACTCGTTCCACTCACTAGAGGCAGCAAGAGTCTGAAACTCAATGGAATAATCCGTTATGGACCGTTCACCTTGGCATAAGAAGCCAGGGCCCTAGAAGCCTCCCCACCAAAAACTGAGCATTCAAAAACCCGAATCATCTCCTCTTTAAAGATTCTGGAAATCGTTAGAGCAAACAGCCCTTGCCTCCCCAGATAGCTGTGCCCCATTCTCGAGCCCGGCCAGTGAGGAGTGAGATAGTAACAATCAGAGCTCTCTCTCTAGTGTGTGTTCTATGGGTTGGAGAGAGAACACAGGCATCTGCCTTTGCGTGAGAAAGGAGCGGCGCACTCAGTGGGCTGCCCCGGGTAAGCAGAGTGATTGTAACCCTAGGTTCGCTGGAGAGCTCTAAACAGATGAATTAACAAGTGGCCAGCTTTTGCCAGGCTGCATGGAGCTCTGGAACTGTCCAGAGAGGTCGGAAGGAAACCTGAGCAGCCAGGACTTACGGCCTGAGAGCGCGGGCAATTCCTGCTGAGCCTGTGCGAGCATGGCTCCTTGGATCTGACGGCAGTGTAACGGCGTCAGAGAAGTCGCTGTGAGTCCATTCTTGATCGGTTCCCTTCTGTTAGGGAGTGAAGGGAGGACCCAAGCTGACTCTAACAGAAACAGGATTTATTAATGCTCAAAACCGAATAACTGAAATCCTCTAGATAGTAGAGGGGAAAACAACTGGAGAAGCGGCCACAGACTGCAGGTCGCTTCGGGTAGGCGCAGGCCGTAGTCAACTGAGACACCTGCTCACACGCAGCGTCTGAAGAAGGCACAAAACACGACAGGACAGGGTGATACACAATCACGGCAAAAACACGACAGGACAGGGCGAAACGCAATTACAGCATGGAATACAAAACAAGGAACCGACGGAACAGGAACGGATCACAAAGGAATAAATAGGGAGTCTAATCAGGGGAAAGGATCGGGAACAGGTGTGGGAAGACTAAATGATGATTAGGGGAATAGGAACAGCTGGGAGCAGGAACGGAACGACAGAGAGAAGAGAGAGCGAGAGAGTGAAAGGGGGAGGGGAGAGAGAGGGATAGAACCAAACAAGACCAGCAGAGGGAAACGAATAGCATGGGGAGCACAGGGACAAGACATGACAATAAATGACAAACATGACA
>NW_025758000.1:0-5320 GCF_021184085.1 Oncorhynchus gorbuscha | reverse complement strand
TGGGTGTGGGAATAGGTCAAATGAGAGAGAGAGGATCTTGGTGTGGGAATAGGTCAAATGAAGACGAGGGGATCTGGGTGTGGGAATAGGTCAAATGAGAGCGAGAGGAGAGGAAGGGGGATCTGGGTGTGGGAATAGGTCAAATGAGAGAGAGGAGGGGATCTGGGTGTGGGAATAGGTCAAATGAGAGGGAGAGGAAGGGGATCTGGGTGTGGAAATAGGTCAAATGAGAGAGCGAGAGGGAGGGGATCTGGGTGTGGGAATAGGTCAAATGAGTCAAATGAGAGGGAGAGGAAGGGGATCTGGGTGTGGGAATAGGTCAAATGAGAGGGAGAGGAAGGGGTTCTGGGTGTGGGAATAGGTCAAATGAGAGAGAGGGAAGGGGATCTGGGTGTGGGAATAGGTCAAATGAGAGAGGATCTGGGTGTGGGAATAGGGAAGGAGGATCTGGGTGTGGGAATAGGTCAAATGAGAGAGAGGAGGGATCTGGGTGTGGGAATAGGTCAAATGAGAGAGGATCTGGGTGTGGGAATAGGAAGGGGATCTGGGTGTGGGAATAGGTCAAATGAGAGAGCGAGAGGAGGATCTGGGTGTGGGAATAGGTCAAATGAGAGCGAGAGGGAGGGGATCTGGGTGTGGGAATAGGTCAAATGAGAGAGAGGGAGGGGATCTGGGTGTGGGAATAGGTCAAATGAGAGCGAGAGGGGGGGGAGGATCTGGGTGTGAGATAGGTCAAATGAGAGAGAGCGGGGGGATCTGGGTGTGGGAATAGGTCAAATGAGAGCGAGAGGAAGGATCTGGGTGGGAATAGGTCAAATGAGAGAGAGAGGGTGAAGGGGATCTGGGTGTGGGAATAGGTCAAATGAGAGATATGGGTGTGGGAGAGGAAGGGGATCTGGGTGTGGGAATAGGTCAAATGAGAGAGAGAGGAAGGGGATCTGGGTGTGGGAATAGGTCAAATGAGAGAGAGCGAGGATCTGGGTGTGGGAATAGGTCAAATGAGAGAGAGAGGATCTGGGTGTGGGAATAGGTCAAATGAGAGTCAAATGAGAGCGAGGGATCTGGGTGTGGGAATAGGTCAAATGAGAGAGAAGGGGATCTGGGTGTGGGAATAGGTCAAATGAGAGAGAGAGGGGATCTGGGTGTGGGAATAGGTCAAATGAGAGAGAGAGAGGATCTGGGTGTGGGAATAGGTCAAATGAGAGGGGGGGGGGGGAGATCTGGGTGTGGGAATAGGGAGTGAGGATCTGGGTGTGGGAATAGGTCAAATGAGAGAGAGAGAGGGAGGGGATCTGGGTGTGGGAATAGGTCAAATGAGAGAGAGAGGGAGGGGATCTGGGTGTGGGAATAGGTCAAATGAGAGAGAGAGCGAGGGGATCTGGGTGTAGGAATAGGTCAAAATGAGAGAGAGGATCTGGTGTGGGAATAGGTCAAATGAGAGAGAGGGAGGGATCTGGGTGTCGGAATAGGTCAAATGAGAGCGAGAGCGAGGGGATCTGGGTGTGGGAATAGGTCAAATGAGAGCGAGAGCGAGGGGATCTGGGTGTGGGAATAGGTCAAATGAGAGCGAGAGGAAGGGGATCTGGGTGTGGGAATAGGTCAAATGAGAGAGGGAGGGGGATCTGGGTGTGGGAATAGGTCAAATGAGAGAGAGGATCTGGGTGTGGGAATAGGTCTGAGGAGGATCTGGGTGTGGGAATAGGTCAAATGAGAGAGAGTGGGAATAGGGGGATCTGGGTGTGGGAATAGGTCAAATGAGAGAGGAAAGGGATCTGGGTGTGGGAATAGGTCAAATGAGAGCGAGGGGATCTGGGTGTGGGAATAGGTCAAATGAGAGCGAGAGGAAGGGGATCTGGGTGTGGGAATAGGTCAAATGAGAGCGAGGGGATATGGGTGTGGGAATAGGTCAAATGAGAGCGAGGGGATCTGGGTGTGGGAATAGGTCAAATGAGAGCGAGGGGAAGGGGTTCTGGGTGTCGGAATAGGTCAAATGAGAGCGAGAGCGAGGGGATCTGGGTGTGGGAATAGGTCAAATGAGGGAGAGAGAGGAGGATCTGGGTGTGGAATAGGTCAAATGAGAGAGAGAGGGGATCTGGGTGTGGGAATAGGTCAAATGAGAGAGAGAGGATCTGGGTGTGGGAATAGGTCAAATGAGAGAGAGCGAGGGGATCTGGGTGTGGGAATAGGTCAAATGAGAGAGAGAGGTCAAGAGGGATCTGGGTGTGGGAATAGGTCAAATGAGAGAGAGAGGAGGGATCTGGGTGTGGGAATAGGTCAAATGAGAGAGAGAGGGAGGGGATCTGGGTGTGGGAATAGGTCAAATGAGAGAGAGAGGATCTGGGTGTGGGAATAGGTCAAATGAGAGAGAGAGGATCTGGGTGTGGGAATAGGTCAAATGAGAGAGAGAGGGAGGGGATCTGGGTGTGGGAATAGGTCAAATGAGAGAGAGAGGAGGGATCTGGGTGTGGGAATAGGTCAAATGAGAGAGAGAGCGAGGGGATCTGGGTGTGGGAATAGGTCAAATGAGAGAGAGAGGCGAGGGATCTGGGTGTGGGAATAGGTCAAATGAGAGAGAGAGGATCTGGGTGTGGGAATAGGTCAAATGAGAGAGAGGATCTGGGTGTGGGAATAGGTCAAATGAGAGAGAGAGAGGAAGGATCTGGGTGTGGGAATAGGTCAAATGAGAGAGAGAGGGATCTGGGTGTGGGAATAGGTCAAATGAGAGAGGGGATCTGGGTGTGGGATCTGGGTGTGGGAATAGGTCAAATGAGAGCGAGAGGAAGGGGATCTGGGTGTGGGAATAGGTCAAATGAGAGAGAGAGGAAGGGGATCTGGGTGTGGGAATAGGTCAAATGAGAGAGAGAGGAGGGGATCTGGGTGTGGGAATAGGTCAAATGAGAGAGAGAGGGAGGGGATCTGGGTGTGGGAATAGGTCAAATGAGAGAGTGAGGATCTGGGTGTGGGAATAGGTCAAATGAGAGAGAGGAAGGATCTGGGTGTGGGAATAGGTCAAATGAGAGCGAGAGGAAGGGATCTGGGTGTGGGAATAGGTCAAATGAGAGAGAGGAGGGGATCTGGGTGTGGGAATAGGTCAAATGAGAGAGAGAGGGAGGGATCTGGGTGTGGGAATAGGTCAAATGAGAGAGAGAGGGAGGGGATCTGGGTGTGGGAATAGGTCAAATGAGAGAGGCGAGGGGATCTGGGTGTGGGAATAGGTCAAATGAGAGGGAGAGAGGGGATCTGGGTGTGGGAATAGGTCAAATGAGAGAGAGAGGAGAGGAGGGGATCTGGGTGTGGGAATAGGTCAAATGAGAGAGAGAGAGGAAGGGATCTGGGTGTGGGAATAGGTCAAATGAGAGAGAGAGGATCTGGGTGTGGGAATAGGTCAAATGAGAGAGGGAGGATCTGGGTGTGGGAATAGGTCAAATGAGAGAGAGAGGGAGGGATCTGGGTGGCAGGAATAGGTCAAATGAGAGAGAGGGAGGGGATCTGGGTGTGGGAATAGGTCAAATGAGAGAGAGAGCGAGGATCTGGGTGTGGAATAGGTCAAATGAGAAGGGATCTGGGTGTGGGAATAGGTCAAATGAGAGAGTGAGGATCTGGGTGTAGGAATAGGTCAAATGAGAGAGAGGAAGGGGATCTGGGTGTGGGAATAGGTCAAATGAGAGAGAGAGGGAGGGGATCTGGGTGTGGGAATAGGTCAAATGAGAGAGAGGGAGGGGATCTGGGTGTGGGAATAGGTCAAATGAGAGCGAGAAGGGGGGGATCTGGGTGTGGGAATAGGTCAAATGAGAGAGGGGATCTGGGTGTGGGAATAGGTCAAATGAGGAGGTCAAATGAGGAGCGAGGGAAGAGGGATCTGGGTGTGGGAATAGGTCAAATGAGAGAGAGAGGAAGGGGATCTGGGTGTGGGAATAGGTCAAATGAGAGAGAGAGGAGAGGGGATCTGGGTGTGGGAATAGGTCAAATGGGAGAGAGAGAGAGAGGGGATCTGGGTGTGGAATAGGTCAAATGAAGTGAGGATCTGGAGGTGTGGGAATAGGTCAAATGAGAGGAGGAGGAGAGAGAGCGAAGGGGATCTGGGTGTGGGAATAGGTCAAATGAGAGAGAGAGGGGATCTGGGTGTGGGAATAGGTCAAATGAGAGAGAGAGAGAGAGGATCTGGGTGTGGGAATAGGTCAAATGAGAGAGAGGGAGGGGATCTGGGTGTGGGAATAGGTCAAATGAGAGAGAGAGAGGGAGGGATCTGGGTGTGGGAATAGGTCAAATGAGAAGGGGATCTGGGTGTGGGAATAGGTCAAATGAGGGGGAGAGGATCTGGGTGTGGGAATAGGTCAAATAGAGAGAGAGAGGGAATCTGGGTGTGGGAATAGGTCAAATGAGAGAAGATGGGTGTGGGAATAGGTCGAGAGGATCTGGGTGGGGAATAGGTCAAATGAGAGAGGATCTGGGTGTGGGAATAGGTCAAATGAGAGAGAGAGGGAGGGATCTGGGTGTGGGAATAGGTCAAATGAGAGGAGAGAGAGAGGAGGAGATCTGGGTGTGGGAATAGGTCAAATGAGAGAGAGAGGATCTGGGTGTGGGAATAGGTCAAATGAGAGCAGAGAAAGGGGATCTGGTGTAGGAATAGGTCAAATGAGGCGAAGGGGGGATCTGGGTGTGGGAATAGGTCAAATGAGAGAGAGAGGAGGGGATCTGGGTGTGGGAATAGGTCAAATGAGAGAGAGAGGGGGAGGGGATCTGGGTGTAGGAATAGGTCAAATGAGAGAGAGAGAGAGGGAGGGATCTGGGTGTGGGAATAGGTCAAATGAGAGAGAGGCAGGGGATCTGGGTGTGGGAATAGGTCAAATGAGAGGGAGAGGATCTGGGTGTAGGAATAGGTCAAATGGGGGGGAGAGAGAGAGAGAGGAGGGGATCTGGGTGTGGGAATAGGTCAAATAGAAGCGAGGGATCTGGGTGTGGGAATAGGTCAAATGAGAGGGAGAGGATCTGGGTGTGTGGGAATAGGTCAAATGAGAGAGAGAGGATCTGGGTGTGGGAATAGGTCAAAGAGGATCTGGGTGTGGGAATAGGTCAAATGAGAGAGAGAGGGAGGGATCTGGGTGTGGGGAATAGGTCAAATGAGAGAGAGAGAGGGAGGGATCTGGGTGTGGGAATAGGTCAAATGAGAGAGAGAGAGAAGAAGGATCTGGGTGTAGAATAGGTCAAAGAAATGACGAGCGGGGATCTGGAGGTGTGGGAATAGGTCAAATGAGAGAGAGGATCTGGGTGTGGGAGCGAGGGGATCTGGGTGTGGGAATAGGTCAAATGAGAGCGAGAG
>NW_025757999.1:0-5321 GCF_021184085.1 Oncorhynchus gorbuscha | reverse complement strand
ATCTGCCCTTCCAACCAACCAATACTCGCGTTCCTTCCAAACCAACCAATCACCTGCCTTCAACCAAGCCAACATCTGCCCTTCCAACAACAACGTATCTGCCCTTCCAACCAACATCTGCCCTTTCCAACCAGCATCTGCCCTTCCAACCAACATCTGCCCTTCCAGCCAACATCTGCCCTTCCAACCAGCATTTCGCCTTCAGCCAGCACCTGACCTTCGGCCAACATGCTGCGCCTTCCAGCCAACCAATATCTGCCTCTTCAAACCAGCCAACATCTGCTCCTTCAACCAACCAACATCTGCCCTTCCAACCAGCATCTGCCCTTCCAACCCATCTGCCCTTCCAACCAACCAATATCTGCCCTTCATTAACATCTGCCCTTCCAACCAATATCTGCCCTTCCAATAACATCTGCCCTTCCAACCAACCAATATCTGCCCTACCAACCAACCAATATCTGCTCCTTCCAACCCAGCATCTGCCTTCAACCAATCTGCCCTTCAACCAACCAATATCTGCCCTTACCAACCAACCAATATCTGCCCTTCCAACCAACCAATATCTGCCCATCTGACAACCACGTATCTGCCCTTCCACATTATCATATTCAACCAATATTCGCCGCTACCAACCAACCAATATCTTGCCCTTCCAACCAGCCAATATCTGCCCTTACCAACCCAATATCTGCCCTTCCAGCCAGTATCTGCCTTCCAACCAGTATCTGCGCCTTCCGACCAACATCTTGCCCTTCCAACCAACCAACAATCTGCCCTTCCAACCAGCCAACATCTGCCTTCCAACCAACCAACATCTGCCATTCCAGCCAATATCTCGCCCTTCCAACCAACCAATATCTGCCCTTCCCAGCCAATATCTGCCCTTCCAACCAATATCTGTCATTCCAACCAACATCTGCCCTTCCAACCAACATCTGCTCCTTCCAACCAACATCTGCCCTTCTGCAGCCAACATCTGATCTTCCAGCCAACATCTGCCCTTCCAACCAGCATCTGCCCTTCCAGCCAACATGTGCCATTGCTGACCAGCATCTGCCCATTCCAGCCAACATCTGCCCTGCCAGCCAATATCTGCTCCCTTCCAGCCAATATCTGCCTTCCAACCAGCATCTTGCCCTTCCAATCGACCAACGTCTGGCTTCCAACCAACATCTGCCCTTCCAACCAACCAAGCATTCGTCCCTTCAACCAACATCTGCACTTCCAACCAGCCAAGCATTGCCCTTCCAGCCAGACCAACATCTGCCCTTCCAACCAGCCAATATCTGCCTGCTTCCAGCCAACATCTGCCCTTCCAACCAATATCTGCCCTACCAACCAATATCTGCCCTTCCAACCAACACATCTGCCCTTCCAACCAACATCTGCCCTTCCAACCAACCAATATCTGCCCTTCCAACCAATATCTGCCTTCCAACTAATATCTGCCCTTCCAACCAACCAATATCTGCCCTTCCAGCCAGCCAATATCTGCCCTTCCAACCAGCCAGTATCTGCCCTTCCAACCAGCCAACATCTGCCCTTCCAACCAACCAACATCTGCCACTTCCAACCAACCTAACATCTGCCCTTCCAACCAAATCCAACCATCTGCCCTTCCAACCAACCAACATCTGCCCTTCCAACCAACCAGCATCTGCCCTTCCAGCCAATATCTGCCCTTCCAACCAATATCTGCCCTTCCACGACCAATATCTGCCCTTCAACCAATATCTGCCCTTCCAACCAGCATCTGCCCTTCCAACCAACATCTTGCCCTTCCAACCAACCAATATCTGCTTCCATTCCAGCCAACCAATATCTGCTCTTCCAACCAACATATGCTCGCAGCATCTGCCATCCAGCCAATATCTGCCTTCCAGCCAACCAGTATCTGCCCTTCCAACCCAGTATCTGCCTTCCAACCAGCCAGTATCTTGCCCTTCCAGCCAGCCAATATCTGCCCTTCCAGCCAGCCAATATCTGCCCTTCAGCCAATATCTGCCCTTCCAAATATATCTGCCTTCAACCAATATCTGCCCTTCCAGCCAACATTTGCCTTTCCAACCAGCCAATGTCTTGCTACCAGCCAACATCTGCCCTTCAACCAACCAATATCTGCCCTTCCAACCAATATCTGCCCTTCCAACCAATAATCTGCCCTTCCAACCAATATCTGCCCTTCCAACCCAACCAACATCTGCCCTTCCAACCAACATCTGCCCTTCCAGCCAATATCTGCCCTTCCAACCAATAATATCTGCCCTTCCAATAATAATCTGCCCTTCCAACCAATCTGCCCTTCAATGACATCTGCCCTTCCAACCAACATCTGCCTTCCAACCAACCAATATATGCCCTTCCAGCCACAATATATATTTCAATAGCCAATATATGCACATTTGACCAAGCCCAGTATATGCCCTTCCAGCCAGCCAATATATGCCCTTCAACCAATATTATCTGTCAATAATATCTGCCCTTCAATATCTGCCTTCCAGCCAGCCATATCTGCCCACCAGCCAACATCTGCCCTTCCAATAACCAATATCTGCCTTCCAACCAGCCAATCTGCCCTTCCAACCAGCCAATATCTGCCTTCAACCAATATCTTGCCCTTCCAATGAGCCAATATCTGTGTTCAACCAACCAATATCTGCCCTTCCAACCAAGCATCTGCCTTCAATAATATCTGCCCTTCCAACCATCTGCCTTTCCAGCCAACATCTGCTTCAGCAGTATCTGCCTTCAGCCAATGTCTTCCAGCAATATCTGCCCTTCCAGCCAATATCTGCCCTTCCAACCAACATTTGCCTTTCCAATAACCTAATATCTGCCCTACCAACCAACATCTGCCCTTCCAACCAACCAATATCTGCCCTTCCAACCAATATCTGCCCTTCCAACCAATATCTGCCCTTCCAACCAATATCTGCCCTTCCAACCAACCAACATCTGCCCTTCCAACCAACCAACATCTGCCCTTCCAACCAATATCTGCCCTTCCAACCAACCAATATCTGCCCTTCCAACCAATATCTGCCCTTCCAACCAACATCTGCCCTTCCAACCAACATCTGCCCTTCCAACCAACATCTGCCCTTCCAACCAACCAATATCTGCCCTTCCAACCAGCCAATATATGCTCTTCAACCAACCAGTATATGCCCTCCAACCAACCAGTATCTGCCCTTCCAACCAGCCAATATCTGCCCTTCAACCAACCAGTATCTGCCCTTCCAACCAATATCTGCCCTTCCAACCAATATCTGCCCTTCCAACCAATATCTGCCTTCCAACCAACCAATATCTGCCCTACCAATGACATCTGCCTACCAACCAACATCTGCCCATTCCAACCAACCAATATCTGCCATTCCAACCAATATCTGCCCTTCCAACCAGCCAATATCTGCCCTTCCAGCCAACCAATATCTGCCCTTCCAACCAACCAATATCTGCCCTTCCAACCAACATCTGCCCTTCCAACCAACATCTGCCCTTCCAACCAACCATCTGCCCTTCCAGCCAATATCTGCCCTTCCAGCCAATATCTGCCCTTCCAACCAATATCTGCCCTTCCAACCAACATTTGCCTTTCCAACCAGCCAATATCTGCCCTACCAACCAACATCTGCCCTTCCAACCAACCAATATCTGCCCTTCCAACCAATATCTGCCTTCCAACCAATATCTGCCCTTCCAACCAATATCTGCCCTTCCAACCAACCAACATCTGCCCTTCCAACCAGCCAACATCTGCCCTTCCAACCAATATCTGCCCTTCCAACCAACCAATATCTGCCCTTCCAACCAATATCTGCCCTTCCAACCAACATCTGCCCTTCCAACCAACATCTGCCCTTCCAGCCAACATCTGCCCTTCCAACCAACATCTGCCCTTCAACCAATATCTGCCCTTCCAACCAATATCTGCCTTCCAACCAATATCTGCCCTTCCAACCAACATTTGCCTTTCCAACCAACCAATATCTGCCCTCCAACCAACCAATATCTGCCCTTCCAACCAACCAATATCTGCCCTTCCAACCAACCAATATCTGCCCTTCCAACCAATATCTGCCTTCCAACCAATATCTGCCCTTCCAACCAACCAATATCTGCCCTTCCAACCAGCCAACATCTGCCCTTCCAACCAACCAACATCTGCCCTTCCAGCCAATATCTGCCCTTCCAACCAACCAATATCTGCCCTTCCAGCCAATATCTGCCCTTCCAACCAACATCTGCCCTTCCAACCAACATCTGCGCTTCCAACCAGCATCTGCTCCTTCCAGCCAACATCTGCCCTTCCAACCAACATCTGCCCTTCCAACCAACATCTGCCCTTCCAACCAACCAATATCTGCCCTTCCAACCAACCAATATCTGCCCTTCCAACCAACCAATATCTGCCCTTCCAACCAACCAATATCTGCCCTTCCAACCAACCAATATCTGCCCTTCCAGCCAATATCTGCCCTTCCAGCCAATATCTGCCCTTCCAACCAACATTTGCCTTTCCAACCAGCCAATATCTGCCCTACCAACCAGCATCTGCCCTTCCAACCAACCAATATCTGCCCTTCCAACCAATATCTGCCCTTCAACCAACCAATATCTGCCCTTCCAACCAATATCTGCCCTTCCAACCAACCAATATCTGCCCTTCTAAACCAACCAACATCTGCCCTTCCAACCAATATCTGCCCTTCCAACCAACCAATATCTGCCCTTCCAACCAATACCAACCAAAACATGCCCATCCATCAAATCAATCAACCAACACCAACCAATCAATACCTGCCCAAACAACCAATATCTGCCCTTCCAACCAACACCAACCAATACCTGTCCAACCAACCAACCATTACCAACCATTACCTGCCTATTCCAACCAACCAACACCTGCACAACCAATCAAAACTAACCAATCAATACCAACCATTAAGTTTGCAGAATTCCATAAAATGTCCCTACAGTTCCTTTTATTTTTCAGAAATCCTCAGAACTCCTGGTTGGATTGCCCTAGAATAAGCAAGAAAAGCGGGATTTGTGGCCAACCAGAGATTGTTGGGAAAGTTATTTTAGAAACCTACCAACCCTCCTCTCTTCTGGGTTCTGAAGTCACCCCCTGTTCCTCAGTGTGTGTTCCTGCTTCTATCCTGTACTCCCTCACTAATATACCTCTTCCCACCCCTCTTCCCATCCCACTTCTCATTCCTCTTTCCATCACTTTCTCCCATACCTCTACCCCATCTTTCTCTCCTCCTCCCTCTCTCCTAAACCCCTTCTCCTAATCCCTCTCAACCCCTCTC
>NW_025757998.1:0-5321 GCF_021184085.1 Oncorhynchus gorbuscha | reverse complement strand
GAGGGAGGGATGAGAAGAGAGGAAGGAGACCTAATAAGACCAGCAGGGGAAACGAACAGAAGGGAAAGCACAAGGACAAGACAATATAATGACAAAACATGACAGTACCCCCCACTCACCGGCGCCTCTGGCGCACTCGAGGAGGAATCCCTGGCGGCAACGGAGGAAATCATCAATCAGCGAACGGTCCAGCACGTCCCGAGATGGAGACCCAACTCCTCTCCTCAGGACCGTAACCCTCCCAATCCACTAAGTACTGGTGACCACGTCCCCGAACGCATGTCCATGATCTTTCGTACCTTGTAAATAGGTGCGCCCTCGACAAGGACGGGGGGGAAGACGAACGGGGGCGCGAAGAAAGGGCTTGACACAGGAGACATGGAAGACAGGGTGGACGCGACGAAGATGTCGCGAGGCTGAAGCAGTCGCACAGCGACAGGATTGACGACCTGGGAGACACGGAACTGACCACGAACCTGAGTCAACTGGAGTAGTTGCTGTGTAAGGGGAAGGTTACGAGTGGAAAGCCACACTCTCTGGCCGCGACAATACCTAGACTCTTAATCCTACGTTTATTGGCGGCTCACAGTCTGCGCCCTGTAACGGCAAAGTGCAGACCTCACCCTCCACCAGGTGCGCTCACAACGTTGGACAAACGCCTGAGCGGAGGGAACGCTGACCTCGGCGAGCTGGGATGAGAACAGAGGAGGCTGGCACCAGACTACTCTGAAACGGAGATAGCCCGGTAGCAGACGAAGGAAGTTGTTGCGAGCGTATTCTGCCCAGGGGAGCTGTTCTGCCCAAGACGCAGGGTTTCTAAAAGAAAGGCTGCGTAATATGCGACCAATCGTCTGATTGGCCCTTTCTGCTTGACCCGTTAGACTGGGGATGAAAAACCGGAAGAGAGACTGACGGAAGCACCAATCAAACGACAGAATTCCTCCAAAACTGTGACGGGAATTCGGACCTCTGTCTGAAACGGCGTCTCAACGGAGGCCATGAATTCTGAAATACATTCTCAATGATGATTTGTGCCGTCTCCTTACGGGAAGGAAGCTTAGCGGGGAATGAAAATGTGCCGCCTTAGAGAACCTACTCGACAAATCGTAAGAATCACAGTCTTCCCCGCAGACGAGCAGACCGGTAATGAAGTCTAAGGCGATGTGAGACCATGGTCGAGAAGGAATGGGAAAGCGGTCTGAGACGACCAGCAGGAGGAGAGTTACCTGACTTAGTCTGCGCGCAGTCTGAACAAGCAGCCACGAAACGGCGCGTGTCACGCTCCTGAGAAGAGCCGCAAACCGCTGGCGAATAGAAGCAAGTGTGCCTCGAACGCCGGGATGGCCAGCACCCTGGCAGAGTGAGCCCACTGAAGAACAGCCAGACGAGTAGAAACAGGAACGGTAAAAAGGTTACTTTAGGACAAGCGCGCGACGACGCAGTGTGAGTGAGTGCTTGTAACCTGCTCTCAATTCCCCAGACAGTCAACCCGACCTGCATACATAAGGAAGAATCCTCGGGATCGGTAGAAGCCACAGAAGAACTAAAGAGACGGGATAAGGCATCAGGCTTGGTGTTCTTATTACCCGGGCGATAAGAAATCACAAACTCGAAGCAGCTGAAAAACAACGCCAACGAGCTTGGCGTGCATTAAGTCGTTTGGCAGAACGGATGTACTCAAGGTTCTTATGGTCAGTCCAAACGACAAAAGGAACGGTCGCCCCTCCAACCACTGTCGCCATTCGCCTAGGGCTAAGCGGATGGCGAGCAGTTCGCGGTTACCCACATCATAGTTGCGTTCCGATGGCGACAGGCGATGAGAGAAATAAGCGCAAGGATGGACCTTATCGTCAGACTGGAAGCGCTGGGATAGAATGGCTCCCACGCCCACCTCTGAAGCGCCAACCTCGACAATGAATTGTTTAGTGACGTCAGGAGTAACAAGGATAGGAGCGGACGTAAAACGCTTCTTGAGGAGATCAAAAGCTCCCTGGGGCGGAACCGGACCACTTAAAGCACGTCTTGACAGAAGTAAGAGCTGTGAGAGGGGCAGCAACTTGACCAAAATTACGAATGAAACGCCGATAGAAATTAGCGAAACCTAGAAAGCGCTGCAACTCGACACGTGACCTTGGAACGGGCCAATCACTGACAGCCTGGACCTTAGCGGGATCCATCTGAATGCCTTCAGCGGAAATAACAGAACCGAGAAATGTGACAGAGGAGACATGAAAGGCGCACTTCTCAGCCTTCACGTAGAGACAATTTTCTAAAAGGCGTTGGAGTACTGTCATGTTTTGTCATATATTGTCTTGTCATTATGCTTTCCCTTCTGTTCGTTTCCCCCTGCTGGTCTTATTAGGTTCGTTCCCTCTTTCTATCCCTCTCTCTCCCCCTCCCTCTCTCACTCTCTCGCTCTCTCTTCTCTCTATCGTTCCGTTCCTGCTCCCAGCTGTTCCTATTCCCCTAATCAATCATTTAGTCTTCCCACACCTGTTCCCGATCCTTTCCCCTGATTAGAGTCCCTATTTCTTCCTTTGTGTTCCGTTCCTGTCCTGTCGGATCCTTGTATGTATTGGTCACCGTGCTGTGTTTGTGTATCTCCCAGTCGTGTCGTGTTTCCCTCCAGATGCTGCGTGGTGAGCAGGTGTCTGAGTCTGCTAGATTCAAGTGCCTTCCCGAGGCTACCTGCTGTTCAAGATCGAGTCTCAGTCGGTTCTCGTCGTTACAGTGGAAGTTGTGTTTTTGATTGTATTTTACTTTACTGGATTAAAGACTCTGTTTCTGCCAAGTCGCTTTTGGGTCCTCATTCACCTGCATAACAGAAGGATCCGACCAAGAATGGACCCAGCGACTATGGATTCTCTCTACTCTACTCTCGAGTTCCAGGGACGATGCTCGGCAGACACGAGCAGGAATTGTCTGCTGCTCGGCATGCCGTTGAGACCCTGGCCGCTCAGGTCTCCGACCTCTCAAGACAGTATCAGAGTCTTCCTCGTGTCACCAGCTACTTCCGGTTCTTCCGAGCCTCCGGAACCTAGGGTTAATAACCCACCTTGTTATTCTGGGCAGCCCACTGAGTGCCGCTCCTTTCTCACCCAGTGTGATATCGTGTTCTCTCCCAACCCAACACATACTCAAGAGAGCTCGGATTATACGTCATATCACTCCTTACTGGTCGGGCTCGGCAGTGGGGCACAGCTATCTGGGAGGCAAGCGCTGAGTGTACTAACAATTATCTGAACTTTAAAGAGAGATGATAAGGGTTTTTGATCGCTCAGTTTTTGGGAAAGAAGCTTCCTGGTCCCTGTCTTCCCTATGTCAAGGTAATCGATCCATAACGGATTACTCAATAGCTTTCGCACTCTTGCTGCCTCCAGTAACTGGAACGTAGCAGGCGTTGCTCGCTCGTTTTCTGGAGGGACTCACGCTAAGGTTAAGGATGAGATTCTCTCTCGGGAGGTTCCATCCAGCGTGGATTCTTTGATTGAACTCGCTATTCGCATTGAACGACGGGTAGATCTTCGTCACCGAGCTCATAGAAGAGAGCTCGCGTTAACTGTGTCTCCCCTCTCTCCGACACTACCGTCTTTCCCCACTGACTCAGGTGTTGAGCCCATGCAGCTGGGGGGTATTCGCATCTCGGCTAAGGAGAGGGAACGGAGAATCACCAACCGCCTCTGTCTCTATTGCGGTTCCGCTGGTCATTTGTCATGTCATGTCCAGTTAAAGGCCAGAGCTCATCAGTAAGCGGAGGGCGACTGATAAGCGCTACTAGACGGTCCTCTCCGTCAAGTACATGTACTACTTTACCGGTCCATCTACGCTGGACCGGATCGGCAGCATCCTGCAGTGCATTAATAGACTCTGGGGCAGAGGGCTGTTTTATGGACGAAGCCTGGGCGCGGGAACATGACATTCCTCTCAGACAGTTAGGGGAGCCCACGGTCATGTTTGCCTTGGATGGTAGTCCTCTCCCCAGTATATTATATGAAACACTACCTTTAACCCTCACTGTATCTGGTAACCATAGTGAGACCATTTCTTTTTTTATTTTTTGTTCACCTTTTACACCTGTTGTTTTGGGTCATCCCTGGCTAGTGTGTCATAATCCTTCTTTTGATTGGTCTAGTGGTTCTGTCCTTTCCTGGAGCGTTTCTTGTCATGTGAAGTGTTTAATGTCTGCTATTTCTCCTGTTTGTTCTGTCCCCTCTTCTCAGGAGGAACCTGGTGATTTGACAGGAGTGCCGGAGGAATATCATGGTCTGCGCACGGTCTTCAGTCGGTCCAGAACCAACTCCTTCCTCCTCACCGGTCGTATGATTGTTGTTCTGATCTCTTTAAGAGCGTTTTGCATCCGCTCCTATTCTTGTTGCACCTGACGTCACTAAACAGTTTATTGTTGAGGTTGACGCGTGGAGGGGTGGCGTGGGAGCCATTCTGTCCCAGCGCTCCGATACTGGCGATGGGGTCCACCCTTGTGCGTATTTTCTGCTTCTGCTCCTGGTCTTGCTGGGTCTCAGTCTGTTCCCTGCCATCGCATCTCTCCTGTTCTTGTTCCTGCCCTTGCTGTGTCTCAGTCTGTCCCTAGTTGTTACTCTCCTGGCCTGTTTGGTCCTGTTTGCTCTAAAGTTTTCAGTTCTCTACCCGTGTCTCATTTTTTTTTTAGAGTAGTACCCTAGTTTCCCTTTTTATCGTTTTTTTCGTTACGGTCCTGAGGAGAGGAGTTGGGTTCTTTCTCGGGACGTGCTGGACCGTTTGATCTATGATTTCCTCCGTTGCCGCCAGTGTTCCTCCTCGAGAGCGCCAGGAGCGCTCGGTGAGTGGGGGAGTACTGTCATGTTTTGTCATATATTGTCTTGTCATTATGCTTTCCCTTCCTGTTCGTTTCCCCCTGCTGGTCTTATTAGGTTCGTTTCCCTCTTTCTATCCCTCTCTCTCCCCCTCCCTCTTCTCACTCTCTCGCTCTCTCTTCTCTCTATCGTTCCGTTCCTGCTCCCCAGCTGTTCCTATTCCCTAATCAATCATTTAGTCTTCCCACACCTGTTCCCGATCCTTTCCCTGATTAGAGTCCCTATTTCTTCCTTTGTGTTCCGTTCCTGTCCTGTCGGATCCTTGTATGTATTGGTCACCGTGCTGTGTTTGTGTATCGCCCAGTCGTGTCGTGTTTCCCTCAGATGCTGCGTGGTGAGCAGGTGTCTGAGTCTGCTAGGGTTCAAGTGCCTTCCCGAGGCTACCTGCTGTTCAAGATCGAGTCTCCAGTCGGTTCTCGTCATTACGAGTGGAAGTTGTGTTTTTTGATTGTATTTTACTTTACTGGA
>NW_025757997.1:0-5322 GCF_021184085.1 Oncorhynchus gorbuscha | reverse complement strand
TGTCATGTTTTGTCATTTATTATCTTGTCTTGTCCCTGTGCTTCCCATTCTATTCGTTTCCCTCTGCTGGTCTTATTAGGTTCTTTCCCTCTTTCTATCCCTCTCTCTCCCCCTCCCTCTCTCACTCTCTCGCTCTCTCTTCTCTCTATCGTTCCGTTCCTGCTCCCAGCTGTTCCTATTCCCCTAATCATCATTTAGTCTTCCCACACCTGTTCCCGATCCTTTTCCCTGATTAGAGTCCCTATTTCACTCCTTGTTTCCCGTACCTGCGCTGTCGGATCCTCATTTATAATTCACCGTGCTGTGTCAATGTTTTGCCCTGTCGTGTCGTGTTTCCCTCAGATGCTGCGTGGTGAGCAGGTGTCTGAGTCTGCTAGGTTCAAGTGCCTTCCCGAGGCAACCTGCAGTTCTCGATCAAGTCTCCAGTCTGTTCTTGTCTTTACGTGTAGTATTATGCTTTTTGTTTTGTAAAGTTTATTCTGGATTAAATACTCTGTTTCGCCAAGTCGCTTTTGGGTCCTCATTCACCCGCATGACAGAAGGATCCGACCGAGGAATGGACCCAGCGACTACAGACGCTCGTAACACTGCCGTCGAGATCCAAGGAGCCATGCTCGGCAGACACGAGCAGGAATTGTCTGCTGCTCGCCATGCCGTGGAGAACCTGGCCGCTCAGGTTTCCGACCTCTCTGGACAGTTCCAGAGTCTTCGTCTCGTGCCACCTGTTACTTCCTGGCCTGCCCGAGCCTCCAGAACCTAGGGTTAATAACCCACCTTGCTACTCCGGGCAGCCCACTGAGTGCCGCTCCTTTCTCACCCAGTGTGAGATTGTGTTCTCTCTCAACCCAACACATACTCTAGAAGAGAGCTCGGGTTGCTTACGTCATTTCACTCCTTACTGGCCGGGCCCGAGAGTGGGGCACAGCTATCTGGGAGGCAAGGGCTGATTGTTCTAACAATTACCAGAACTTTAAAGAAGAGATGATTCGGGTTTTTATTTTTAGACCGTTCAGTTTTTTGGTGGGGAGGCTTCTAGGTCCTGGCTTCCCAATATGCCAAGGTGATCGATCCATAACGGATTACTCTATAGAGTTTCGTACTCTTGCTGCCTCTAGTGACTGGAACGAGCCGGCGCTGCTCGCTCGTTTTCTGGAGGGACTCCACACAGTGGTCAAAGATGAGATTCTCTCTCGGAGGTTCCTTCCTGTGTGGACTCTTTGATTGCTCTCGCCATCCGCATAGAAACGGCGGGTAGATCTTCGTCACCAGGCTCGTGGAAGAGGCTCGCATCAACGGTGTTTCCCTGCTCCGCATCGCAACCATCTCCCTCCTCTGGCTCTGAGACTGAGCCCATGCAGCTGGGAGGGATTCGCATCTCGACTAAGGAGAGGGAACGGAGGATCACCAGCCGCCTGTGCCTCTATTTAACGGATTGATGGACATTTTGTTAATTCATGTCCAGTAAAAGGCCAGAGCCATCAGTAAGCGGAGGGCTACTGGTGAGCGCTACTACTCAGGTCTCTTCATCTAGATCTTGTACTACTATGTCGGTCCATCTACGCTGGACCGGTTCGGTCCACATGCAGTGCCTTGATTGACTCTGGGGCTGAGGGTTGTTTCATGGATGAAGCATGGGTTCGGAAACATAACATTCCTTTCAGACAGTTAGACAAGCCTACGCCCATGTTTGCCTTAGATGGTAGTCATCTTCCCAGTATCAAATTTGAGACACTACCTTTAACTCTCACAGTATCTGGTAACCACAGTGAGACTATTTCTTTTGATTTTCATTCACCTTTCACACCTGTTGTTTTGGGTCATCCCTGGCTAGTATGTCATAATCCTTCTATTAATTGGTCTTGTAATTCTATCCTATCCTGGAACGTATCTTGTCATGTGAAGTGCTTAATGTCTGCCATCCCTCCCATTTCTTCTGTCCCCACTTCTCAGGAGGAACCTGGCGATTTGACAGGAGTGCCGGAGGAATATCATGATCTGCGCACGGTCTTCAGTCGGTCCCAGCCAACTCCCTTCCTCCTCACCGGTCGTATGATTGTAGTATTGATCTCCTTCCGGGGACCACTCCTCCTCGGGGTAGACTATACTCTCTGTCGGCTCCCGAACGTAAGGCTCTCGAGGATTATTTATCTGTGTCTCTTGACGCCGGTACCATAGTGCCTTCTTCCTCTCCGGCCGGGCGTTCTTTTTGTTAAGAAGAAGGACGGTACTCTGCGCCCCTGCGTGGATATCGAGGGCTGAATGACATAACGGTTAAGAATCGTTATCCGCTTCCCCTTATGTCATCAGCCTTCGAGATTCTGCAGGAGCCAGGTGCTTTACTAAGTTGGACCTTCGTAACGCTTACCATCTCGTGCGCATCAGAGGGGGCGAGTGGAAAACGGCGTTTAACACTCCGTTAGGGCATTTTGAGTACCGGGTTCTGCCGTTTGGTCTCGCCAATGCGCCAGCTGTTTTTCAGGCATTAGTTAATGATGTTCTGAGAGACATGCTGAACATCTTTGTTTTGTCTATCTTGACGATATCCTGATTTTTTCACCGTCACTCGAGATTCATGTTCAGCACGTTCGACGTGTTCTACAGCGCCTTTTAAGAATTGTCTCTACGTAAAGGCTGAGAAGTGTTCTTTTCATGTCTCCTCCGTTACTTTTCTCGGTTCCGTTATTTCCGCTGAAGGCATTCAGATGGATTCCGCTAAGGTCAAGCTGTCAGTGATTGGCCCGTTCAAAGGTCACGTGTCGAGTTGCAGCGCTTTTTAGGTTTCGCTAATTTCTATCGGCGTTTCATTCGTAATTTCGGTCAAGTTGCTGCCCCTCTCACAGCTCTTACTTCTGTCAAGACGTGTTTTAAGTGGTCCCTTCCGCCCAGGGAGCTTTTGATCTTCTAAAAGAACGTTTACGTCCGCTCCTATCCTCGTTACTCTGACGTCACTAGACAATTCATTGTCGAGGTTGGCCTTCAGAGGTAGGCGTGGGAGCCATTCTATCAGCGCTTCCAGTCTGACGATAAGGTTCATCCTTGCGCTTATTTTTCTCATCGCCTGTCGCCATCTGGCGCAACTATGATGTGGGTAACCGTGAACTGCTCGCCATCCGCTTAGCCCTAGGCGAATGGCGACAGTGGTTGGAGGGGCGACCGTTCCTTTTGTCGTTTGGACAGACCATAAGAACCTTGAGTACATCCGTTCTGCCAAACGACTTAATGCCCGTCAAGCTCGTTGGGCGTTGTTTTTATTTCGTTTCGAGTTTGTGATTTCTTACCGTCCGGGTAGCAAGAACACCAAGCCTGATGCCTTATCCCGTCTGTTTAGTTCTTCTGTGGCTTCTACTGATCCCGAGGGGGATTCTTCCTTATGGGCGTGTTGTCGGGTTGACAGTCTGGGAATGAAAGACAGGTTAAGCAAGCACTCACGCACACTGCGTCGCGCGCGCTTGTCCTAGTAACCTCCTTTTCGTTCCTGTTTCCACTCGTCTGGCTGTTCTTCAGTGGGCTCACTCTGCCAAGTTAGCTGGTCATCCCGGTGTTCGAGGCACTCTTGCGTCTATTCGCCAGCGATTTTGGTGGCCGACTCAGGAGCGTGACACGCGCCGTTTCGTGGCTGCTTGTTCGGACTGCGCGCAGACTAAGTCGGGTAACTCTCCTCCTGCCGGTCGTCTCAGACCGCTCCCCATTCCCTTCTCGACCATGGTCTCACATCGCCTAGACTTCATTACCGGTCTGCCTTTGTCTGCGGGAAGACTGTGATTCTTACGGTTGTCGATAGGTTCTCTAAGGCGGCACATTTCATTCCCCTCGCTAAACTTCCTTCCGCTAAGGAGACGGCACAAATCATTATCGAGAATGTGTTCAGAATTCATGGCCTCCCGTTAGACGCCGTTTCAGACAGAGGCCCGCAATTCACGTCACAGTTTTGGAGGGAGTTCTGTCGTTTGATTGGTGCGTCCGTCAGTCTCTCTTCCGGGTTTCATCCCCAGTCTAACGGTCAAGCAGAGAGGGCCAATCAGACGATTGGTCGCATACTACGCAGCCTTTCTTTCAGAAACCCTGCGTCTTGGGCAGAACAGCTCCCCTGGGCAGAATACGCTCACAACTTGCTTCCTTCGTCTGCTACCGGGTTATCTCCGTTTCAGAGTAGTCTGGGTTACCAGCCTCCTCTATTCTCTTCCCAGCTTGCCGAGTCCAGCGTTCCCTCCGCTCAGCGTTTGTCCAACGTTGTGAGCGCACCTGGAGAGGGTGAGGTCTGCACTTTGCCATTACAGGGCACAGACTGTGAGCCGCCAATAAACGCAGGATTAAGAGTCCTAGGTATTGTTGCGGCCAGAAGTGTGGCTTTCCACTCGCAACCTTCCTCTTACGACAGCTTCTCGTAAGTTGACTCCCGCGGTTCATTGGTCCGTTCCGTGTCTCCCAGGTCGTCAATCCTGTCGCTGTGCGACTGCTTCTTCCGCGACATCTTCGTCGCGTCCATCCTGTCTTCCATGTCTCCTGTGTTAAGCCCTTTCTTCGCACCCCGTTCGTCTTCCCTCCCCCTCCCCGTCCTTGTCGAGAGCGCACCTATTTACAAGGTACACTAAGATCATGGACATGCGTTCTCGGGGCCCAGGGGTCACCAATACTTAGTGGATTGGGAGGGTTACGGTCCTGAGGAGAGGAGTTGGGTTCCGTCTCGGGACGTGCTGGACCGTTCACTCATTGATGATTTCCTCCGTTGCCGCCAGGATTCCTCCTCGAGTGCGCCAGGGGGCGCTCGGTGAGTGGGGGGGTACTGTCATGTTTTGTCATTTATTATCTTGTCTTGTCCCTGTGCTTCCCATTCTATTCGTTTCCCTCTGCTGGTCTTATTAGGTTCTTTCCCTCTTTCTATCCCTCTCTCTCCCCCTCCCTCTCTCACTCTCTCGCTCTCTCTTCTCTCTATCGTTCCGTTCCTGCTCCCAGCTGTTCCTATTCCCCTAATCATCATTTAGTCTTCCCACACCTGTTCCCGATCCTTTTCCCTGATTAGAGTCCCTATTTCACTCCTTGTTTCCCGTACCTGCCCTGTCGGATCCTCATTTATAATTCACCGTGCTGTGTCAATGTTTTGCCCTGTCGTGTCGTGTTTCCCTCAGATGCTGCGTGGTGAGCAGGTGTCTGAGTCTGCTGGTTCAAGTGCCTTCCCGAGGCAACCTGCAGTTCTCGATCAAGTCTCCAGTCTGTTCTTGTCTTTACGTGTAGTATTATGCTTTTTGTTTTGTAAAGTTTATTCTGGATTAAATACTCTGTTTTCGCCAAGTCGCTTTTGGGTCCTCATTCACCTGCATGACA
>NW_025757996.1:0-5322 GCF_021184085.1 Oncorhynchus gorbuscha | reverse complement strand
ATATAGTAGTACAGAGAACTGAGTTATATAGTAGTACAGAGAACTGAGTTATATAGTAGTACAGGGAAATCAAATCAAATGTTATTTGTCACATACACATGGTTATCAGATGTTAATGCGAGTGTAGTGAAATGCTTGTGATTCTAGTTCCGACAATGCAGTAATAACCAACAAGTAATCTAGCTAACAATTCCAAAACTACTATCTTATAGACACAAGTGTAAGGGGATAAAGAATACGTACATAAAGATATATGAGTGAGTGATGGTACAGAGCAGCATAGGCAAGATACAGTAGATGGTTTCGAGTACAGTATATACATATGAGATGAGTATGAAAACAAAGTGGCATAGTTAAAGTGGCTATTGATACATGTATTACATAAAGATGCAGTAGATGATATAGAGTACAGTATATACATATACATATGAGATAAATAATGTAGGGTATGTAAACATTATATTAGGTAGCATTGTTTAAAGTGGCTAGTGATATATTTTACATCATTTCCCATCAATTCACATTATTAAAGTGGCTGGAGTTGAGTCAGTGTGTTGGCAGCAGCCACTCAATGTTAGTGGTGGCTGTTTAACAGTCTGGTGGCCTTGAGATATAAGCTGTTTTTCAGTCTCTCGGTCCCAGCTTTGATGCACCTGTACTGACCTCGCCTTCTGGATGAACAGGCAGTGGCTCAGGTGGTTGTTGTCCTTGATGATCTTTATGGCCTTCCTGTGACATCGGGTGGTGTAGGTGTCCTGGAGGGCAGGTAGTTTGCCCCCGGTGATGCGTTGTGCAGACCTCACTACCCTCTGGAGAGCCTTACGGTTGTGGGCGGAGCAGTTCCGTGGCAGTGGTGATACAGCCCGACAGGACGCTCCGATTTTGCATCTGTAGAAGTTTGTGAGTGCTTTTGGTGACAAGCCAAATTTCTTCAGCCTCCTGAGGTTGAAGAGGCGCTGCTGCGCCTTCTTCACGATGCTGTCTGTGTGGGGTGGACCAATTCAGTTTGTCTGTGATGTGTACGAGAACTTAAAACTTACTACCCTCTCCACTACTGTCCCATCAATGTGGATAGGAGGGTGTTCTCTGCTGTTTCCTGAAGTCCACAATCATCTCCTTAGTTTTGTTGACGTTGAGTGTGAGGTTATTTTCCTGACACCACACTCCTGAGGGCCCCTCACCTCCCCCTGTAGGCCGTCTCGTCGTTGTTGGTAATCAAGCCTTCCACTGTTGTGTCGATCCGCAAACATGATGATTGTTTCGGAGCGTGCGTGGCCACGCAGTCGTGGGTGAACAGGGAGTACAGGAGAGGGCTCAGAACGCACCCTTGGGGGCCCCAGTGTTGAGGATCAGCGGGGTGGAGATGTTGTTGCCTACCCTCACCACCTGGGGCGGCCCGTCAGGAAGTCAGTTGCACAGGGGCGGGCCGAGACCCAGGGTCTCGAGCTTGATGACGAGCTTGGAGGGCACTATGGTGTTAAATGCCGAGCTGTAGTCGATGAACAGCATTCTCACATAGGTATTCCTCTTGTCCAGATGGGTTAGGGCAGTGTGCAGTGTGGTTGAGATTGCATCGTCTGTGGACTTATTTGGGCGGTAAGCAAATTGGAGTGGTTCTAGGGTGTCAGGTAGGGTGGAGGTGATATGGTCCTTGACTAGTCTCTCAAAGCACTTCATGATGACGGAAGTGAGTGCTACGGGGCGGTAGTCGTTTAGCTCAGTTACCTTAGCTTTCTTGGGAACAGAAACAATGGTGGCCCTCTTGAAGCATGTGGGAACAACAGACTGGGATAGGGATTGATTGAATATGTCCGTAAACACACCAGATAGCTGGTCTGCGCATGCTCTGAGGGCGTGGCTTGGGATGCCGTCTGGGCCTGCAGCCTTGCGAGGGTTGACACTTTTAATGTTTTCCTCACGTCGGCTGCAGTGAAGGAGAGTCCGCATGTTTTACTCTTCCTTCTGTAGCTCAGTTGGTAGAGCATGGCGCTTGTAACGCAAGGGTAGTGGGTTTGATCCCCGGGACCACCCATACGTAGAATGTATGCACACATGACTGTAAGTCGCTTTGGATAAAAGCGTCTGCTAAATGTTATATATTATTATTATTATATATTAGTTGCGGGCCGTGTCAGTGGCACTGTATTGTCCTCAAAGCGGGCAAAAAAGTTATTTAGTCTGCCTGGGAGCAAGACATCCTGGTCCATGACTGGGCTGGTTTTCTTTTTGTAATCCGTGATTGACTGTAGACCACATACCTCTTGTGTCTGGCCGTTGAATTGAGATTCTACTTTGTCTCTATACTGACACTTGGCTTGTTTGGATTGCCTTGCGGAGGGGAATAGTTACATTCTGTTTGTATTCGGTCATGTTTCCGGTCACCTTGCCCTGATTAAAAGCAGTGGTTCGGGCTTTCAGTTTGGAATGCTGCCATCAATCCACGTTTTCTGGTTTGGGAATGTTTTAATCGTTGCTATGGGAACTGAGTTATATAGTTATATAGTTATATAGTAGTACAGAGAACTGAGTTATATAGTTATATAGTACTACAGAGAACTGAGATATATAGTTATATAGTACTACAGAGAACTGAGTTATATAGTTATATAGTAGTACAGAGAACTGAGTTATATAGTTATATAATACTACAGAGAACTGAGTTATATAGTTATATAGTACTACAGAGAACTGAGATATATAGTTATATAGTACTACAGAGAACTGAGTTATATAGTTATATAGTAGTACAGAGAACTGAGTTATATAGTTATATAATACTACAGAGAACTGAGTTATATAGTTATATAGTAGTACAGAGAACTGAGTTATATAGTAGTACAGAGAACTGAGTTATATAGTTATATAGTAGTATAGAGAACTGAGTTATATAGTTATATAGTAGTACAGAGAACTGAGTTATATAGTTATATAGTAGTACAGAGAACTGAGTTATATAGATATATAGTACTACAGAGAACTGAGATATATAGTTATATAGTACTACAGAGAACTGAGTTATATAGTTATATAGTAGTACAGAGAACTGAGTTATATAGTTATATAATACTACAGAGAACTGAGTTATATAGTTATATAGTACTACAGAGAACTGAGATATATAGTTATATAGTACTACAGAGAACTGAGTTATATAGTTATATAGTAGTACAGAGAACTGAGTTATATAGTTATATAATACTACAGAGAACTGAGTTATATAGTTATATAGTAGTACAGAGAACTGAGTTATATAGTAGTACAGAGAACTGAGTTATATAGTTATATAGTAGTATAGAGAACTGAGTTATATAGTTATATAGTAGTACAGAGAACTGAGTTATATAGTTATATAGTAGTACAGAGAACTGAGTTATATAGTTATATAGTACTACAGAGAACTGAGATATATAGTTATATAGTACTACAGAGAACTGAGTTATATAGTTATATAGTAGTACAGAGAACTGAGTTATATAGTTATATAATACTGCAGAGAACTGTTATATAGTTATATAGTAGTACAGAGAACTGAGTTATATAGTAGTACAGAGAACTGAGTTATATAGTTATATAATACTACAGAGAACTGAGTTATATAGTAATACAGAGAACTGAGTGATATAGTTATATAGTAGTATAGAGAACTGAGTTATATAGTTATATAGTAGTACAGAGAACTGAGTTATATAGTTATATAGTAGTACAGAGAACTGAGTTATATAGTTATATAGTAGTACAGAGAACTGAGTTATATAGTTATACAGAGAACTGAGTTATATAGTTATATAGTAGTACAGAGAACTGAGTTATATAGTTATATAGTAGTACAGAGAACTGAGTTATATAGTTATATAGTAGTACAGAGAACTGAGTTATATAGTTATACAGAGAACTGAGTTATATAGTTATATAGTAGTATAGAGAACTGAGTTATATAGTTATATAGTAGTACAGAGAACTGAGTTATATAGTTATATAGTAGTACAGAGAACTGAGTTATATAGTTATATAGTAGTACAGAGAACTGAGTTATATAGTTATATAATACTACAGAGAACTGAGTTATATAGTAGTACAGAGAATTGAGTTATATAGTTATATAGTAGTATAGAGAACTGAGTTATATAGTTATATAGTAGTACAGAGAACTGAGTTATATAGTTATATAGTAGTACAGAGAACTGAGTTATATAGTTATATAGTAGTATAGAGAACTGAGTTATATAGTTATATAGTAGTACAGAGAACTGAGTTATATAGTAGTACAGAGAACTGAGTTATATAGTTATATAGTAGTACAGAGAACTGAGTTATATAGTTATATAGTAGTACAGAGAACTGAGTTATATAGTTATATAGTACTACAGAGAACTGAAAGATTCATATAGTTATATAGTAGTACAGAGAACTGAGTTATATAGTTCTGCAGAGAACTGAGTCACAGTTGAAGTCGGACCTTTGCATGCCAATTCACAGATTTCTTGTTAACAAACTATAGTTTTGGCAAGTCGGTTAGGACATCTACTTTATGCATGACACAAGTCATTTTTCCAACAATAGGTTACAAAACAGATTATTTCACTTATAATTCACTGTACCACAATTCCAGTGGGCCGAAGTTTACATACAACTATATTGACTGTGCCTTTAAACAGCTTGGGAAAATTCAGACAATGATGTCATGGCTTTTAGAAGCGTCTGTTGCTAATTAACATCATTTGAATCAATTGGAGGTGTACCTGTGGATGCATTTCAAGGCCTACCAAACTCAGTGACTTCTTTGATTGACATCATGGGAAAATCAAAAGAAATCAGCCAGACCTGAGAATTGCTTTGCTGCAGGAAGGACAAGTACACTTCACAAAATAAAAATGGCATCACGAGGAAGAAATTATGTGGATATATTTTAGCATCTCAGACATCATTCAGGAAGTTGAAGCTTGTCGCAAATGGGCCTCAAATGGACAATGACCACCAGCATACTTCCAAAGTTATGGCGTGTTTAAGGACAACAAAATCAAGGTATAGGTATTGGCATCACAAAGTTCTGAACCCACTCCTATGGAAAATGTGTGGGCAGAACTGAAAAGTGTTTACAAAGGAGGCCTACAAATCTGACTCAGTTACACCAGTTACACCAGCTCTGTCAGGAGGAAATGGGCCAAATCTCACCCAATTTATTGTGGGAAGTTTGTGGAAGGCTTCCCAAATGCTTGACCCAAGTTAAACAATTTAAAGGCAATGCTACCAAGTATTAACGAGCGTATGTAAACTTTAGACCCACTGGGAATGTGATGAAATAAATCATTCTCACTACTATTA
>NW_025757995.1:0-5322 GCF_021184085.1 Oncorhynchus gorbuscha | reverse complement strand
TGTTATGCAGGTGAATGAGGACCCAAAAGCGACTTGGCGAAAACAGAGTCTTTATTCCAGTAAAGGAAATATGCAAAACTCCTAGACAAATCGAGCGTGTAAACAAAGCATAAAAAACAATTCCAATTTTCGTAATCACGAGGACAGACTGAGACTCGAATTTTCATAAACTGTAGGTTGCCTCGGGAAGGCACTGACCGTAGCAGACTCAGACACCTGCTCACCACGCAGCATCTGAGGGAAACACCACACGACAGGCGAGACAAAGATACAGCACAGTGAACAATATACAAGGATCCGACAGGACAGAAACGGAAAACAAGGGGAGAAATAGGGACTCTAATCAGAGGAAAAGATAGGGAACAGGTGTGGAACGACTAAATGATTGATTAGGGGAATAGGAACAGCTGGGAGCAGGAACGGAACGATAGAGAGAAGAGAGAGAGAGAGGGATAGAAAAAGGGAACGAACCTAATAAGACCAGCAGGGGGAAAACGAACAGAAGGGAAAGCAAAATGACAAGACAATATAAGACAAAACATGACAGTACCCCCCCCCACCACCGAGCTCCTGGCGCACTCGAGAGGAAATCCTGGCGGCAACGGAGGAAATCATCAATCAGCGAACGGTCCAGCACGTCCCGAGACGGAACCCAACTCCTCTCCTCAGGACCGTAACCTCCCAATCCACTAAGTGTTGGGTGACCCCGTCCCCGAGAACGCATGTCCATGATCCTACGCACCTTGTAAATAGGTGCGCCGACAAGGACGGGAGGGGGGAGGGAAAGACGAACGGGGTGCGAAGAAAGGGCTTGACACAGGAGACATGGAAGACAGGGGATGGACGCGACGAAGATGTCGCGGTGAAGAAGCAGTCGGCCACGCGACAGGATTGACGACCTGGGAGACACGGAACGGACCAATGAACCGCGGAGTCAACTTACGAAAGCTGTCGAAGAGGAAGGTTGCGAGTGGAAAGCCACACTCTCTGGCCGCAACAATACCTAGACTCTTAATCCTACGTTTATTGGTGGCTCTCACAGTCTGTGCCCTGTAACGGCAAAGTGCAGACCTCACCCTCCTTCCAGGTGCGCTCACAACGTTGGACAAACGCTTGAGCGGGAGGGAACGCTGGACTCGGCAAGCTGGGATGAGAACAGAGGAGGCTGGTAACCCAGACTACTCTGAAACGGAGATAACCCGGTAGCAGACGAAGGAAGCGAGTCAGGAGCGTATTCTGCCCAGGGAAGCTGTTCTGCCCAAGACGCAGGGTTTCTGAAAGAAAGGCTGCAGAAGTATGCGACCAATCGTCTGATTGGCCCTCTCTGCTTGACCGTTAGACTGTGGATGAAACCCGGAAGAGAGACTGACGGACGCACCAATCAAACGACAGAACTCCTCCAAAACTGGACGTGAATTGCGGGCCTCTGTCTGAAACGGCGTCTAACGGAGGCCATGAATTCTGAACACATTCTCGATGATGATTTGTGTCAGTCTCCCTTAGCGGAAGGAAGTTTAGGAGGGGAATGAAATGTGCCGCCTAGAGAACCTATCGACAACCGTAAGAATCACAGTCTTCCCCGCAGACAAAGGCAGACCGGTAATGAAGTCTAGGCGATGTGAGACCATGGTCGAAAGGAATGGGAAGCGGTCTGAGACGACCGGCAGGAGGAGAGTTACCTGACTTAGTCTGCGCTGCAGTCCGAACAAGCAGCCACAAAACGCGCGTGTCACGTCCTGAGTAGGCCACCAAAGCTGGCGAATAGAAGCAAGAGTACCGAACGCCGGGATGACCAGCTAACTTGGCAGAGTGAGCCCACTGAAGAACAGCCAGACGAGTAGAAACAGGAACGAAAAGAAGGTTACTAGGACAAGATGCGCGCGACGCAGTGTGCGTGAGTGCTTGCTTAACCTGTCTTTCAATTCCCAGACTGTCAACCCGACAACACGCCCATAAGGAAGAATCCCCTCGGGATCAGTAGAAGCCACAGAAGAACTAAAAAGACGGGATAAGGCATCAGGCTTGGTGTTCTTACTACCCGGACGGTAAGAAATCACAAACTCGAAACGAGCGAAAACAACGCCCAACGAGCTTGACGAGCATTAAGTCATGTTTTACAGAACGGATGCAAGGTTCTTATGGTCTGTCCAAACGACAAAAGGAACGGTCGCCCTCCAACCACTGTCGCCATTCGCCAGGGCTAAGCGGATGGCGAGCAGTTCGCGGTTACCCACATCATAGTTGCGTTCAGATGGCGACAGGCGATGAGAAAATAAGCGCAAGGATGAACCTTATCGTCAGACTGGAAGCGCTGGGATAGAATGGCTCCCACGCTCACTCTCTGAAAGGCCAACTCGACAATGAATTGTCTAGTGACGTCAGGAGTAACGAGGATAGGAGCGGACGTAAAACGTTCTTTTAGAAGACCACTGTGCTCCTGGGCGGAACCGGGACCACTTAAAACACGTCTTGACAGAAGTAAGAGCTGTGAGAGGGGCAGCAACTTGGACCGAAATTACGAATGAAACGCCGATAGAAATTAGCGGAACCTAGAAAGCGCTGCAACTCGACCACGTGACCTTGAACGGGCCACTCACTGACAGCTTGGATCTTAGCGGAATCCATCTGAATGCCTTCCAGCGGAAATAACAGAACCGAGAAAAAGTAACGGGAGGAGACATGAAAAGAGCACTTCTCAGCCTTCACGTAGAGACACCCTCTAAAAGGCGCTGGAGGACACGTCGAACGTGCTGAACATGAATCTCGAGTGACGGTGAAAATCAGGATATCGTCAAGGTAGACAAAAACAAAGATGTTCAGCATGTCTCTCAGAACATCATTAACTAATGCCTGAAAAACAGCTGGCGCATTGGCGAGACCAAACGGCAGAACCCGGTACTCAAAATGCCCTAACGGAGTGTTAAACGCCGTTTTCCACTCGTCCCCCTCTCTGATGCGCACGAGATGGTAAGCGTTACGAAGGTCCAACTTAGTAAAGCACCTGGCTCCCTGCAGAATCTCGAAGGCTGATGACATAAGGGGAAGCGGATAACGATTCTTAACCGTTATGTCATTCAGCCCTCGATAATCCACGCAGGGGCGCAGAGTACCGTCCTTCTTCTTAACAAAAAACCCCGCCCCGGCCGGAGAGGAAGAAGGCACTACGGTACCGGCGTCAAGAGACACAGACAAATAATCCTCGAGAGCCTTACGTTCGGGAGCCGACAGAGAGTATAGTCTACCCCGAGGAGGAGTGGTCCCCGGAAGGAGATCAATACTACAATCATACGACCGGTGAGGAGGAAGGGAGTTGGCTCGGGACCGACTGAAGACCGTGCGCAGATCATGATATTCCTCCGGCACTCTCTGTCAATCGCCAGGTTCCTCCTGGAGAAGTGGGGACAGAAGAACGGGAGGGATAGCAGACATTAAACACTTCACATGACAAGAAACGTTCCAGGATAGGATAGAATTACTAGACCAATTAATAGAAGGATTATGACATTAGCCATAGGATGACCCAAAAAACAACAGGTGTAAAAGGTGAACTAAAAAATCAAAAAGAAATAGTCTCACTGTGGTTACCAGATACTGTGAGGGTTAAAGGTAGTGTCTCATATCTGATACTGGGAAGATGACTACCATCTAAGGCGAACATAAGGTAGGCTTGTCTAACTGTCTGAAAGGAATGTCATGTTTCGAGCCCATGCTTCGTCCATAAAAAACAACCCTCAGCCCCCAGAGTCTATCAAGGCACTGCATGTAGCACCCGAACCGGTCCAGCGTAGATGGATCGACATAGTAGTACAGGATCTAGATGGAGAGACCTGAGTAGTAGCGCTCACCAGTAGCCCTCCGCTACTGATGAGCTCTGGCTTTTACTGGACATGAATTGACAAAATGTCCAGCAAGTCCGCAATAGAGGCACAGGCGGTTGGTGATCCTCCGTCCCCTCTCCTTAGTCGAGATGCGAATACCTCCCAGCTGCATGGGCTCAGTCTCTGAGCCAGAGGAGGGAGATGGTTGCGATGCGGAGCAGGGAAACACCGTTAACGCGAGCTCTCTTCCACGAGCTTGGTGACGAAGATCTACCCGTCGTTTCATGCGGATGGCGAGAGCAATCAAAGAGTCCACACTGGAAGGAACCTTCCGGGAGAGAATCCATCTTTAACCACTGCGTGGAGTCCCTCCAAAACGAGCGAGCAGCGCCGGCTCGTTCCAGTCACTAGAGGCAGCAAGAGTGCGAAACTCTATAGAGTAATCCGTTATGGATCGATCACCTTGGCATAGGAAGCCAGGCCCTAGAAGCCTCCCTACCAAAAACTGAACGTCAAAAACCCGAATCATCTCCTCTTTAAAGTTCTGGTAATTGTTAGGAACAATCAGCCCTTGCCTCCCAGATAGCTGTGCCCCACTCTGAGCCCGGCCAGTAAGGAGTGATATGGCGTAAGCAACCCGGCTCTCTCTCTAGAGTATGTTTGGGTTGGAGAGAGAACACAATATCACACTGGGTGAGAAAGGAGCGGCCTCCGTGGGCTGCCCGAGTAACAAGGTGTTATTAACCCTAGGTTCGGAGGCTCGGCAGACCAGGAAGTAACAGGTGGCACGAGACAAAGACTCTGGAACTGTCCAGAGAGGTCGAAACCTGAGCGGCCAGGTTCTCCACGGCATGACGAGCAGCAGACAATTCCTGCTCATGTCTGCCAGGCATGGCCCTTGACTTTGATTTACAAAGCATGAGCGTCTGTAATGCTGGGTCCATTTAGGTCGGATCCTTCTGTTATGCAGGTGAATGAGGACCAAAAGCGACTTGGCTTAAAACAGAGTCTTTATTCCAGTAAAGGAAATATGCAATACTCCTAGACAAATCGGAGCGGTAAACAAAGCATAAAAAACAATTCCACTCGTAATGACGAGGACAGACTGGAGACTCGACCATAAACTGTAGGTTGCCTCGGGAAGGCACTGACCGTAGCAGACTCAGACACCTGCTCACCACGCAGCATCTGAGGGAAACACGACACGACAGGGCGAGACAAAGACACAGCACGGTGAACAATATACAAGGATCCGACAGGACAGAAACGGAAAACAAGGGGAGAAATAGGGACTCTAATCAGAGGAAAAGATAGGGAACAGGTGTGGAAAGACTAAATGATTGATTAGGGGAATAGGAACAGCTGGGAGCAGGAACGGAACGATAGAGAGAAGAGAGAGAGGGAGGAAGAGAGAAAAAAGGGAACGAACCTAAAAAGACCAGCAGGGGGAAAACGAACAGAAGGGAAAGCAAAATGACAAGACAATATAAGACAAAACATGACA
>NW_025757994.1:0-5323 GCF_021184085.1 Oncorhynchus gorbuscha | reverse complement strand
TCAAATCAAATCAAATCAAATTTATTTATATAGCCCTTCGTACATCAGCTGATATCTCAAAGTGCTGTACAGAAACCCAGCCTAAAACCCCAAACAGCAAACAATGCAGGTGTAAAAGCACGGTGGCTGCAGCACAGTCAGATGGACTGGGGACAGCAAGGAGCCATCATGTCAGGTAGTCCTGGGGCACGGTCCTAGGGCTCAGGTCCTCCGAGAGAGAGAAAGAAAGAGAGAATTAGAGAGCATATGTGGGGTGGCCAGTCCTCTTCTGGCTGTGCCAGGTGGAGATTATAACAGAGCGTGGCCAAGATGTTCAAATGTTCATAAATGACCAGCATGGTTGAATAATAGTAAGGCAGAACAGTTGAAACTGGAGCAGGAGCATGGCCAGGTGGACTGGGGACAGCAAGGAGTCCTCATGTCAGGTAGTCCTGGGACATGGTCCTAGGGCCCAGGCCAGTTGAAACTGGAGCAGCAGCATGGCCAGGTGGACTGGGGACAGCAAGGAGTCATCATGTCAGGTAGTCCTGGGGCATGGTTCTAGGGCTCAGGTCCTCCGAGAGAGAGAAAGAAAGAGAGAAGGAGAGAGGTTAGAGAACGCACACTTAGATTTACACAGGACACCGAATAGGACAGGAGAAGTACTCCAGATAAACAAACTGACCCTAGCCCCCCGACACATAAACTACTGCAGCATAAATACTGGAGGCTGAGACAGGAGGGGTCAGGAGACACTGTGGCCCCATCCGAGGACACCCCCGGACAGGGCCAAACAGGAAGGATATAACCCCACCCACTTTGCCAAAGCACAGCCCCCACACCACTAGAGGAAATCTTCAACCACCAACTTACCATCCTGAGACAAGGCCGAGTATAGCCCACAAAGATCTCCGACACGGTACAACCCAAGGGGTGGGGGAACCCAGACAGGCCGACCACAACAGTGAATCAACCCACCCAGGTGACGCATCCCCCAGGGACGGCACGAGAGAGCCCCAGCAAGCCAGTGACTCAGCCCCGTAACAGGGTTAGAGGCAGAGAATCCCAGTGGAAAAGGGGAACCGGCCAGGCAGAGACAGCAAGGGCGGTTCGTTGCTCCAGAGCCTTTCCGTTCACCTTCCCACTCCTGGGCCAGACTACACTCAATCATATGACCCACTGAAGAGATGAGTCTTCAGTAAAGACTTAAAGGTTGAGACCGAGTTTGCGTCTCTGACATGGGTAGGCAGACCGTTCCATAAAAATGGAGCTCTATAGGAGAAAGCCCTGCCTCCAGCTGTTTGCTTAGAAATTCTAGGGACAATTAGGAGGCCTGCGTCTTGTGACCGTAGCGTACGTATAGGTATGTACGGCAGGACCAAATCAGAGAGGTAGGTAGGAGCAAGCCCATGTAATGCTTTGTAGGTTAGCAGTAAAACCTTGAAATCAGCCCTTGCTTTGACAGGAAGCCAGTGTAGAGGCTAGCACTGGAGTAATATGATCAAATTTTTTGGTTCTAGTCAGGATTCTAGCAGCCGTATTTAGCACTAACTGAAGTTTATTTAGTGCTTTATCCGGGTAGCCGGAAAATAGAGCATTGCAGTAGTCTAACCTAGAAGTGACAAAAGCATGGATTAATTTTTCTGCATCATTTTTGGACAGAAAGTTTCTGATTTTTGCAATGTTACGTAGATGGAAAAAGCTGTCCTCGAAATGGTCTTGATATGTTCTTCAAAAGAGAGATCAGGGTCAGAGTAACGCCGAGGTCCTTCACAGTTTTATTTGAGGCGACTGTACAACCATTAAGATTAATTGTCAGATTCAACAGAAGATCTCTTTGTTTCTTGGGACCTAGAACAAGCATCTCTGTTTTGTCCGAGTTTAATAGTAGAAAGTTTGCAGCCATCCACTTCCTTATGTCTGAAACACATGCTTCTAGCGAGGGCAATTTTGGTGCTTCACCATGTTTCATTGAAATGTACAGCTGTGTGTCATCCGCATAGCAGTGAAAGTTTACATTATGTTTTCGAATAACATCCCCAAGAGGTAAAATATATAGTGAAAACAATAGTGGTCCTAAAACAGAACCTTGAGGAACACCGAAATGTACAGTTGATTTGTCAGAGGACAAACCATTCACAGAGACAAACTGATATCTTTCCGACAGATAAGACCTAAACCAGGCCAGAACATGTCCGTGTAGACCAATTTGGGTTTCCAATCTCTCCAAAAGAATGTGGTGATCGATGGTATCAAAAGCAGCACTAAGGTCTAGGAGCACGAGGACAGATGCAGAGCCTCGGTCCGATGCCATCAAAATGTCATTTACCACCTTCACAAGTGCCGTCTCAGTGCTATGATGGGGTCTAAAACCAGACTGAAGCATTTCGTATACATTGTTTGTCTTCAGGAAGGCAGTGAGTTGCTGCGCAACAGCCTTCTCTAAAATCTTTGAGAGGAATGGAAGATTCGATATAGGCCGATAGTTTTTTATATTTTCTGGGTCAAGGTTTGGCTTTTTCAAGAGAGGCTTTATTACTGCCACTTTTAGTGAGTTTGGTACACATCCAGTGGATAGAGAGCCGTTTATTATGTTCAACATAGGAGGGCCAAGCACAGGAAGCAGCTCTTTCAGTAGTTTAGTTGGAATAGGGTCCAGTATACAGCTTGAAGGTTTAGAGGCCATGATTATTTTCATCATTGTGTCAAGAGATATAGTACTAAAACACTTGAGCGTCTCTCTTGATCCTAGGTCTGGCAGAGTTGTGCAGACTCAGGACAACTGAGGTTTGGAGGAATACGCAGGTTTAAAGAGGAGTCCGTAATTTGCTTTCTAATAATCATAATCTTTTCCTCAAAGAAGTTCATGAATTTATCACTGCTAAAGTGCAAGTCATCCTCTCTTGGGGAATGCTGCTTTTTAGTTAGCTTTGCCACAGTATCAAAAGGAATTTCGGATTGTTCTTATTTTCCTCAATTAAGTTAGAAAAATAGGACGATCGAGCAGCAGTAAGGGCTCTTCGGTACTGCACGGTACCATCCTTCCAAGCTAGTCGGAAGACTTCCAGTTTGGTGTGGCGCCATTTCCGTTCCAATTTTCTGGAAGCTTGCTTCAGAGCTCGGGTATTTTCTGTGTACCATGGAGCTAGTTTCTTATGAGACATTTTTTTAGTTTTTAGGGGTGCAACTGCATCTAGGGTATTGCGCAAGGTTAAATTGAGATCCTCAGTTAGGTGGTTAACGGATTTTTGTCCTCTGGCGTCCTTGGGTAGGCAGAGGGGAGTCTGGAAAGGGCATCAAGGAATCTTTGTGTTGTCTGTGAATTTATAGCACGACTTTTGATGTTCCTTGGTTGGGGTCTGAGCAGATTATTTGTTGCAATTGCAAACGTAATAAAATGGTGGTCTGATAGTCCAGGATTATGAGGAAAAACATTAAGATCCACAACATTTATTCCATGGGACAAAACTAGGTCAGCGTATGACTGTGAGAGTGAGTGGGTCCAGAGACATGTTGGACAAAACCCACTGAGTCGATGATGGCTCCAAAAGCCTTTTGGAGTGGGTCTGTGGACTTTTCCATGTGAATATTAAAGTCACCAAAGATTAGAATATTATCTGCAATGACTACAAGGTCTGATAGGAATTCAGGGAACTCAGTGAGAAACGCTGTATATGGCCCAGGAGGCCTGTAAACAGTAGCTATAAAAGTGATTGAGTAGGCTGCATAGATTTCATGACTAGAAGCTCAAAAAGGCAACGTCATTTTTTTTTTGTAAATTGAAATTTGCTATCGTAAATGTTAGCAACACCTCCGCCTTTGCGGGATGCACGGGGATATGGTCACTAGTGTAGCCAGGAGGTGAGGCCTCATTTAACACAGTAAATTCATCAGGCTTAAGCCATGTTTCAGTCAGGCCAATCACATCAAGATTATGATCAGTGATTAGTTCATTGACTATAATTGCCTTTGAAGTAAGGGATCTAACATTAAGTAGCCCTATTTTGAGATGTGAGGTATCATGATCTCTTTCAGTAATGACAGGAATGGAGGTGGTCTTTATCCTAGTGAGATTGCTAAGGCGAACACCGCCATGTTTAGTTTTGCCCAACCCAGGTCGAGGCACAGACACGGTCTCAATGGTGATAGCTGAGCTGACTACACTAACTATGCTAGTGGCAGACTCCACTATGCTGGCAGGCTGGCTAATAGCCTGCTGCCTGGCCTGCACCCTATTTCATTGTGGAGCTAGAGGAGTTAGAGCCCTGTCTATGTTGGCAGATAAGATGAGAGCACCCCTCCAGCTAGGATGGAGTCCGTCACTCCTCAGCAGGTCAGGCTTGGTCCTGTTTGTGGGCGAGTCCCAGAAAGAGGGCCAATTATCTACAAATTCTATCTTTTGGGAGGGGCAGAAAACAGTTTTCAACCAGCGATTGAGTTGTGAGACTCTGCTGTAGAGCTCATCACTCCCCCTAACTGGGAGGGCCAGAGACAATTACTCGATGCCGACACATCTTTCTAGCTGATATGCACGCAGAAGCTATGTTGCGCTTAGTGATCTCTGACTGTTTCATCCTAACATCGTTGGTGCCGACGTGGATAACAATATCTCTATACTCTCTACACTCGCCAGTTTTAGCTTTAGCCAGCACCATCTTCAGATTAGCCTTAACGTCGGTAGCCCTGCCCCCGGGTAAACAGTGTATGATCGCTGGATGATTCGCTTTAAGTCTAATACTGCGGGTAATGGAGTCGCCAATGACTAGAGTTTTCAATTTGTCAGAGCTAATGGTGGGAAGCTTCGGCGTCTCAGACCCCGTAGCGGGAGGAGTAGAGACCAGAAGACTCGGCCTCTGACACCGACCCGCTCTTAATGGGAGAACCGGTTGAAAGTTTCTGTCTGCTGAATGAGCGACACCGGTTGAGCGTTCCTACAGCATTTCCTTCCAGAAACCGTGAGAAAGTTGTCCGGCTGCGGGGACTGTGCCAGGGGATTTATACTACTATCTGTACTTACTGGTGGCACAGACGCTGTTTCATCCTTTCCTACACTGAAATTACCCTTGCCTAACGATTGCGTCTGAAGCTGGGCTTGCAGTACAGCTATCCTCGCCGTAAAGGCGAGCACAACGACTGCAATTAGAAGGCATCATGTTAATGTTACTACTTAGCTTCGGCTGTTGGAGGTCTGACGAATCGTGTCCAGATAAAGCGTCCGGAGTGAAAAGTCGAGGAAAAAATAAATATATGAACGGTAATTAAAAAGTGAAACCCGTAAAGTTGTCAGGTAGCAAAATAGGTTGGCAACAAAACGCACAGCAATTTGAAAACAAGCCTGCAAGTT
>NW_025757993.1:0-5323 GCF_021184085.1 Oncorhynchus gorbuscha | reverse complement strand
GTCATGCAGGTGAAAGAGGACCCAAAAGCGACTTAACAGAAACAGAGTTTATTCAAGTCCAAACAGGGAATAACAGAAATCCTCTAGTCTGTAGAGGGGAATAACAGGAGAAGCGGCCACAGACTGCAGGTCGCTTCGGGTAGGCGCAGGCCGTAGTAGACAGAGACACCTGCTCACACGCAGCATCTGATGAAGGCAAAAACACGACAGGACAGGGCGAAACACAATCACAGCACGGTGAATACTAAACAAGGAACCGACGGGACAGGAACGGAACACAAAGGAATAAATAGGGACTCCAATCAGGGGAAAGGATCGGGAACAGGTGTGGGAAGACTAAATGATGATTAGGGGAATAGGAACAGCTGGGAGCAGGAACGGAACGATAGAGAGAAGAGAGAGCGAGAGAGTGAGAGAGGGAGGGGGAGAGAGAGGGATAGAAAGAGGGAAAGAACCTTATAAGACCAGCAGAGGGAAACGAATAGAATGGGGAGCACAGGGACAAGACATGATAATAAATGACAAACATGACAGTACCCCCCACTCACCGAGCGCCTCCTGGCGCACTCGAGGAGGAATCCTGGCGGCAACGGAGGAAATCATCGATGAGTGAACGGTCCAGCACGTCCCGAGACGGAACCCAACTCCTCTCCTCAGGACCGTAACCCTCCCAATCCACTAAGTATTGGTGACCCCGTCCCCGAGAACGCATGTCCATGATCTTATGTACCTTGTAAATAGGTGCGCTCTCGACAAGGACGGGAGGGGGGAGGGAAGACGAACGGGGTGCGAAGAAAGGGCTTAACACAGGAGACATGGAAGACAGGATGGACGCGACGAAGATGTCGCGGAAGAAGCAGTCGCACAGCGACAGGATTGACGACCTGGGAGACACGGAACGGACCAATGAACCGCGGAGTCAACTTACGAGAAGCTGTCGTAAGAGGAAGGTTGCGAGTGGAAAGCCACACTCTCTGGCCGCAACAATACCTTGGACTCTTAATCCTGCGTTTATTGGCGGCTCTCACCGTCTGTGCCCTGTAACGGCAAAGTGCAGACCTCACCCTCCTCCAGGTGCGCTCACAACGTTGGACAAACGCTTGAGCGGAGGGAACGCTGGACTCGGCAAGCTGGGATGAGAACAGAGGAGGCTGGTAACCCAGACTACTCTGAAACGGAGATAACCCGGTAGCAGACGAAGGAAGCGAATTGTGAGCGTATTCTGCCCAGGGGAGCTGTTCTGCCCAAGACGCAGGGTTTCTGAAAGAAAGGCTGCGTAGTATGCGACCAATCGTCTGATTGGCCCTCTCTGCTTGACCGTTAGACTGGGGATGAAACCCGGAAGAGAGACTGACGGACGCACCAATCAAACGACAGAACTCCCTCCAAAACTGTGACGTGAATTGCGGGCCTCTGTCTGAAACGGCGTCTAACGGGAGGCCATGAATTCTGAATACATTCTCAATAATGATTTGTGCCGTCTCCTTAGCGGAAGGAAGTTTAGCGAGGGGAATGAAATGTGCCGCCTTAGAGAACCTATCGACAACCGTAAGAATCACAGTCTTCCCCGCAGACAAAGGCAGACCGGTAATGAAGTCTAAGGCGATGTGAGACCATGGTCGAGAAGGAATGGGGAGCGGTCTGAGACGACCGGCAGGAGGAGAGTTACCCGACTTAGTCTGCGCGCAGTCCGAACAAGCAGCCACGAAACGGCGCGTGTCACGCTCCTGAGTCGGCCACCAAAAGCGCTGGCGAATAGACGCAAGAGTGCCTCGAACACCGGGATGACCAGCTAACTTGGCAGAGTGAGCCCACTGAAGAACAGCCAGACGAGTGGAAACAGGAACGAAAAGGAGGTTACTAGGACAAGCGCGCGGCGACGCAGTGTGCGTGAGTGCTTGCTTAACCTGTCTTTCAATTCCCCAGACTGTTAACCCGACAACACGCCCATAAGGAAGAATCCCCTCGGGATCAGTAGAAGCCACAGAAGAACTAAACAGACGGGATAAGGCATCAGGCTTGGTGTTCTTGCTACCCGGACGGTAAGAAATCACAAACTCGAAACGAGCGAAAAACAACGCCCAACGAGCTTGACGGGCATTAAGTCGTTTGGCAGAACGGATGTACTCAAGGTTCTTATGGTCTGTCCAAACGACAAAAGGAACGGTCGCCCTCCAACCACTGTCGCCATTCGCCTAGGGCTAAGCGGATGGCGAGCAGTTCACGGTTACCCACATCATAGTTGCGCTCAGATGGCGACAGGCGATGAGAAAAATAAGCGCACGGATGAACCTTATCGTCAGACTGGAAGCGCTGGGATAGAATGGCTCCCACGCCTACCTCTGAAGCGCCAACCTCGACAATGAATTGTCTAGTGACGTCAGGAGTAACGAGGATAGGAGCGGACGTAAAACGTTCTTTTAGAAGATCAAAAGCTCCCTGGGCGGAACCGGACCACTTAAAACACGTCTTGACAGAAGTAAGAGCTGTGAGAGGGGCAGCAACTTGACCGAAATTACGAATGAAACGCCGATAGAAATTAGCGAAACCTAAAAAGCGCTGCAACTCGACACGTGACCTTGGAACGGGCCAATCACTGACAGCTTGGACCTTAGCGGAATCCATCTGAATGCCTTCAGCGGAAATAACGGAACCGAGAAAAGTAACGGAGGAGACATGAAAAGAGCACTTCTCAGCCTTTACGTAGAGACAATTCTCTAAAAGGCGCTGTAGAACACGTCGAACGTGCTGAACATGAATCTCGAGTGACGGAGAAAAAATCAGGATATCGTCAAGATAGACAAAAACAAAGATGTTCAGCATGTCTCTCAGAACATCATTAACTAATGCCTGAAAAACAGCTGGCGCATTGGCGAGACCGAACGGCAGAACCCGGTACTCAAAATGCCCTAACGGAGTGTTAAACGCCGTTTTCCACTCGTCCCCCTCTCTGATGCGCACGAGATGGTAAGCGTTACGAAGGTCCAACTTAGTAAAGCACCTGGCTCCCTGCAGAATCTCGAAGGCTGATGACATAAGGGGAAGCGGATAACGATTCTTAACCGTTATGTCATTCAGCCCTCGATAATCCACGCAGGGGCGCAGAGTACCGTCCTTCTTCTTAACAAAAAGAACCCCGCCCGGCCGGAGAAGAAGAAGGCACTATGGTACCGGCGTCAAGAGACACAGACAAATAATCCTCGAGAGACTTACGTTCGGGAGCCGACAGAGAGTATAGTCTACCTCGAGGAGGAGTGGTCCCTGGAAGGAGATCAATACTACAATCATACGACCGGTGAGGAGGAAGGGAGTTGGCTCGGGACCGACTGAAGACCGTGCGCAGATCATGATATTCCTCCGGCACTCCTGTCAAATCGCCAGGTTCCTCCTGAGAAGTAGGGAGAGAAGAAACGGGAGGGGATGGCAGACATTAAACACTTCACATGACAAGAAACGTTCCAGGATAGGATAGAATTACTAGACCAATTAATAGAAGGATTATGACATACTAGCCAGGGATGACCCAAAACAACAGGTGTAAACGGTGAACGGAAAATCAAAAAGAAATAGTCTCACTGTGGTTACCAGATACTGTGAGAGTTAAAGGTAGTGTCTCAAGTTTGATACTGGGAAGATATCACTATCTAAGGCAAACATGGGCGTAGGCTTGTCTAACGGTCTGAAAGGAATGTTATGTTCAACCCATGCTTCGTCCATGAAACAACCCTCAGCCCCAGAGTCAATCAAGGCACTGCATGTAGCACCCGAACCGGTCCAGCGTAGATGGACCGACATAGTAGTACAAGATCTAGATGAAGAGGACTGAGTAGTAGCGCTCACCAGTAGCCTCCGCTTACTGATGGGCTCTGGCCTCTTACTGACATGAATTAACAAAATGTCCAGCAACTCCGCAATAGAGGCACAGGCGGTTGGTGATCCTCCGTTCCCCCTTAGTCGAGATGCGAATCCCTCCTAGCTGCATGGGCTCAGTCTCAAAGCCAGAGGAGGGAGATGGTTGCGATGTGCGGAGCAGGGAAACACCGCTGATGCGAGCTCTCTCCACGAGCCCGGTGACGAAGATCTACCCGTCACGTTCTATGCGGATGGCGAGAGCAATCAAAGAGTCCACATCTGAAGGAACCTCCCGGGAGAGAATCTCATCCTTAATCACTGCGTGAGTCCCTCCAGAAAACGAGCGAGCAGCGCCGGCTCGCTCCACTCACTAGAGGCAGCAAGAGGCGAACCCACAGAATAATCCGTTGCGGACCGTTCACCTTGGCATAAGGAAGCCAGGGCCCTAGAAGCCTCCCTACCAAAAACTGAACGGTCAAAAACCCGAATCATCTCCTCTTTAAAGTTCTGGAACTTGTTAGAGCAATCAGCCCTTGCCTCCCAGATAGCTGTGCCCCATTCTCGAGCCCGGCCAGTAAGGAGTGAAATGACGTAAGCAACCCGAGCTCTCTCTCTAGAGTATGTGTTGGGTTGGAGAGAGAACACAATCTCACACTGCGTGAGAAAGGAGCGGCACTCAGTGGGCTGCCCGGAGTAGCAAGGTGGGTTATTAACCCTAGGTTCTGGAGGCTCGGCAGGCCAGGAAGTAACAGGTGGCACGAGACGTAGACTCTGGAACTGTCCAGAGAGGTCGGAAACCTGAGCGGCCAGGTTCTCCACGGCATGGCGAGCAGCAGACAATTCCTGCTCGTGTCTGCCGAGCATGGCTCCTTGGATCTCGACGGCAGTGTAACGAGCGTCTGAAGTCGCTGGGTCCATTCCTTGGTCGGTTCCTTCTGTCATGCAGGTGAAAGAGGACCCAAAAGCGACTTAACAGAAACAGAGTTTATTCAAGTCCAAACAGGGAATAACAGAAATCCTCTAGTCTGTAGAGGGGAATAACAGGAGAAGCGGCCACAGACTGCAGGTCGCTTCGGGTAGGCGCAGGCCGTAGTAGACAGAGACACCTGCTCACACGCAGCATCTGATGAAGGCAAAAACACGACAGGACAGGGCGAAACACAATCACAGCACGGTGAATACTAAACAAGGAACCGACGGGACAGGAACGGAACACAAAGGAATAAATAGGGACTCCAATCAGGGGAAAGGATCGGGAACAGGTGTGGGAAGACTAAATGATGATTAGGGGAATAGGAACAGCTGGGAGCAGGAACGGAACGATAGAGAGAAGAGAGAGCGAGAGAGTGAGAGAGGGAGGGGGAGAGAGAGGGATAGAAAGAGGGAAAGAACCTTATAAGACCAGCAGAGGGAAACGAATAGAATGGGGAGCACAGGGACAAGACATGATAATAAATGACAAACATGACAA
>NW_025757992.1:0-5323 GCF_021184085.1 Oncorhynchus gorbuscha | reverse complement strand
CACACACACACACACACACACACACACACACACACACACACACACACACACACACACACACACACACACACACACACACACACACACACACACACACACACACACACACACACACACACACGGGCTACAGGTAAGAAAACCACAACGTCCTCGTTTCCCAGAATGTTTACTAGATGTTTCCAATAACAAACAAACCTCAAACCACTAACACCCCGTCCCCTCCTCTCTTCTCTACCTCTCTTCTCATCCTCTCCCAAACTAAACCTCATACTAACACCCCCTCCCTTCTTCTTCTTATGTACCCCTCTCACCTCACCCTCCCTATCACTCTCTGACTTCCTTTCTACCAACGCTCACTCCCTGACTCTCCCCTCCTCCCCCTCCCTATCTTCTTTCTGACTCCCCCCTCCCTATCTTCTCTCTGATTCCCCCTCCCTATCTTCTCTCTGACTCCCCCCTCCCTATCTTCTCTCTGACTCCCCCTCCCTATCTTCTTTCTGACTCCCCCTCCCTATCTTCTTTCTGACTCCCCCTCCCTATCTTCTCTCTGTCTCCCCCTCCCTATCTTCTTTCTGACTCCCCTCTCCCTATCTTCTTTCTGACTCCCCCTCCCTATCTTCTTTCTGACTCCCCTCTCCCTATCTTCTTTCTGACTCCCCCTCCCTATCTTCTTTCTGACTCCCCCTCCCTATCTTCTTTCTGACTCCCCCTCCCTATCTTCTCTCTGACTCCCCCTCCCTATCTTCTCTCTGACTCCCCCTCCCTATCTTCTTTCTGACTCCCCTCTCCCTATCTTCTTTCTGACTCCCCCCTCCCTATCTTCTCTCTGACTCCCCCTCCCTATCTTCTTTCTGACTCCCCCTCCCTATCTTCTCTCTGACTCCCCCTCCCTATCTTCTTTCTGACTCCCCCTCCCTATCTTCTCTCTGATTCCCCCTCCCTATCTTCTCTCTGACTCCCCCTCCCTATCTTCTCTCTGACTCCCCCTCCCTATCTTCTTTCTGACTCCCCTCTCCCTATCTTCTTTCTGACTCCCCCTCCCTATCTTCTCTCTGACTCCCCCTCCCTATCTTCTTTCTGACTCCCCCTCCCTATCTTCTCTCTGACTCCCCCTCCCTATCTTCTTTCTGACTCCCCCTCCCTATCTTCTCTCTGATTCCCCCTCCCTATCTTCTCTCTGACTCCCCCTCCCTATCTTCTCTCTGATTCCCCCTCCCTATCTTCTTTCTGACTCCCCTCTCCCTATCTTCTCTCTGACTCCCCCTCCCTATCTTCTTTCTGACTCCCCCTCCCTATCTTCTCTCTGACTCCCCCCTCCCTATCTTCTTTCTGACTCCCCCTCCCTATCTTCTCTCTGACTCCCCCTCCCTATCTTCTTTCTGACTCCCCCTCCCTATCTTCTTTTTGACTCCCCCTCCCTATCTTCTTTCTGACTCCCCCTCCCTATATTCTCTCTGACTCCCCCTCCCTATATTCTCTCTGACTCCCCCTCCCTATATTCTCTCTGACTCCCCCTCCCTATATTCTCTCTGACTCCCCCTCCCTATATTCTCTCTGACTCCCCCTCCCTATATTCTCTCTGACTCCCCCTCCAGTATATTCTCTCTGACTCCCCCTCCCTATATTCTCTCTGGCTCCCCCTCCCTATATTCTCTCTGACTCCCCTCCCTATATTCTCTCTGACTCCCCCTCCCTATCTTCTTTCTGACTCCCCCTCCCTATATTCTCTCTGACTCCCCCTCCCTATATTCTCTCTGACTCCCCCTCCCTATATTCTCTCTGACTCCCCTCCCTATCTTCTCTCTGACTTCCTTTCCACCAACGCTCACTCCCTGACTCTCCCCTCCTCCCCCTCCCCTCCCTATCTTCTCTCTGACTTCCTCTGTACCTGTGGCTGGGTGTGTACATCCTGTCCTACTTAAACACTGGACCAAATCAACCCCTAAGTTACATCCTAACTGGCACCCTTATTCCCTATATAGTGCACTATATACCCTAGAGGCCCTGGTTAAAAGTAGTACAAAATATAAGGAATAGGGTGCCATTAGGAACACACTCCAAAGCCCCTCCACAATGAGGACAATGGTCTCCAGTTGTCCCCTCCATAGCCCCCTACATAATGAACATCTAATCAGCTCCTAGCCCCCTACATAATGAAGCCCTAATCAGCTCCTAGCCCCCTACATAATGAAGTCCTAATCAGCTCCTAGCCCCTACATAATGAAGCCCTAATCAGCTCCTAGCCCCTACATAATGAAGCAATAATTAGCTCCTAGCCCCCTACATAATGAAGCCCTAATCAGCTCCTAGACCCCTCCATAATGAAGCTCTAATCAGCTCCTAGCCCCCTACATAATGAAGCCCTAATCAGCTCCTAGCCCCCTACATAATGAAGCAATAATTAGCTCCTAGCCCCCTACATAATGAAGCCCTAATCAGCTCCTAGCCCCCTACATAATGAAGCAATAATCAGCTCCTAGTTCCCTTCCATAATGAAGCCTAATCAGCTCCTAGCCCCTACATAATGAAGCCCTGATTAGCCTCCTAGCCATCTGCCATTAATGAAGCCCTAATCAGCTCCTAGCCCCTACATAATGAACACATCTAACCAGCTCCTAGCCCCCTACATAATGAACCCCTAATCAGCTCCTAGCCCTCCATAATGAAGCTCTAATTAGCTCCTAGCCCTCTACATAATGAAGCCATAATTAGCTCCTAGCCCCTACATAATGAAGCCATAATTATCTCCTAGCCCCCTCCATAATGAAGCCATAATTAGCTCCTAGCCCCCTACATAATGAAGCCATAATCAGCTCCTAGCCCCTACATAATGGAAGCCATAATTAGCTCCTAGCCCCTCCATAATGGGCCATATTCAGCCACTAGTCACCTCTCTATAATGAAGCCCTAATCAGCTCATAGCCCTCCATAATGAAACCCTAATTAGCTCATAGCCCCCTACATAATGAACATCTAATTAGCCCCTAGCCCCCTCCATAATGAAAATTGAACCAGCTCATAGCCCTCTCCATAATGAAAATTGAACCAGCTCCTAGCCCTCTCCATAATGAAGATTGAATCAGCTCCTAGCCCCCTCCATAATGAAAATTGAACCAGCTCCTAGCCCTCTCCATAATGAAGTCCTAGTCAGCTCCTAGCCCCCTCCATAATGAAACCCTAATCAGCTCCTAGCCCCCTCCACAATGAAGCTCTAATCAGCTTCTAGCCCCCTCCATAATGAAAACTGAACCAGCTCATAGCCCTCTCCATAATGAAAATTGAACCAGCTCCTAGCCCTCTCCATAATGAAGATTGAATCAGCTCCTAGCCCCCTCCATAATGAAAATTGAACCAGCTCCTAGCCCCCTCCATAATGAAAATTGAACCAGCTCCTAGCCCTCTCCATAATGAAGTCCTTATCAGCTCCTAGCCCCTCCCACAATGAAGCTCTCCCTAGCCCCCTCCATAATGAAGATTGAATCGGCTCCTGGCCCTCCATAATGAAAATCTGGTGCGCACCTGGCCCTCCATAATGAAAATCTAATTAGCTCTCCCAGCCCCCTCCATAATGAAGCCCTAATCAGCTCCTAGCCCCTACATAATGAAGCCATAATTAGCTCATAGCCCTCCATAATTAACATCTAATCAGCTCCTAACCCCCTACATAATGAAAATTGAACCAGCTCCTAGCCCCTCCATAATGAAAATTGGAACCAATCGGCTCCTGGCCCCCTGCATAATGCCCTCTCCATAATGCTCCTAACCCCCTACATAATGTTGAACCAGCTCCTGGCCCCACTCCCAGAAAATTGAACCAGCTCCTGCCCTCCATAATGAAGTCCTATTCAGCTCCCAGCCCCTTCCATAATGAAACCTAATCAGCTCCTAGCCCTCCATGAAGCTCTAATCTAAGCTCCATAATCAGCTTGAACCAGCTCATAGCCCTCTCCATAATCATAATTGAACCAGCTCTATCCCTCTCCATAATGAATTGAATCAGCTCCTAGCCCCCCTCCATAATGAAAATTGAACCAGCTCTAGCCCCTCCATAATGAAAATTGAACCAGCTCTAGCCCTCTCCATAATGAAGTCCTTATCAGGCTCCCTTAGCCCCTCCATAATGGAAGTCCTGGTCAGCTCCTAGCCCACTCATAAATATGAAGTCCTAGTCAGCTCTAGCCCCCTCCATAATGAAAACTGAACCAGCTCATGGCCCTACATAATGAAAATTGGACAGCTCCTCGCCCCCTCCATAATGAAGTCTATTCAGCTCCCAGCCCCTTCCATAATGAAACCCTAATCAGCTCCTAGCCCCTCCACAATGAAGCTCTAATCAGCTTCTAGCCCCTCCATAATGAAAACTGAACCAGCTCATAGCCCTCTCCATAATGAAAATTGAAACAGCTCCTAGCCCTCTCCACAATGAAGATTGAATCAGTTCCTAGCCCCCTCCATAATGAAAATTGAACCAGCTCCTAGCCCTCTCCATAATGAAGTCCTAGTCAGCTCCTAGCCCCTCCATAATTGAAACCCTAATCAGCTCCTAGCCCCTCCACAATGAAGCTCTAATCAGCTTCTAGCCCCTCCATAATGAAAACTGAACCAGCTCTATAGCCCTCTCCATAATGAAAATTGAAACAGCTCCTAGCCCTCTCCACAATGAAGATTGAATCAGTTCCTAGCCCCTCCATAATGAAAATTGAACCAGCTCCTAGCCCTCTCCATAATGAAGTCCTAGTCAGCTCCTAGCCCCTCCATAATTGAAACCCTAATCAGCTCCTAGCCCCTCCACAATGAAGCTCTAATCAGCTTCTAGCCCCTCCATAATGAAAACTGAACCAGCTCATAGCCCTCTCCATAATGAAAATTGAAACAGCTCCTAGCCCTCTCCACAATGAAGATTGAATCAGTTCCTAGCCCCCTCCATAATGAAAATTGAACCAGCTCCTAGCCCCCTCCATAATGAAGTCCTAGTCAGCTCCTAGCCCCCTCCATAATGAAGTCCTTATCAGCTCCTAGCCCTCTCCATAATGAACATCTAATCAGCTCCTAGCCCCTCCATAATGAAGTCCTAGTCAGTTCCTAGCCCCCTCCATAATGAAACCCTAATCAGCTCCTAGTCCCCTCCACAATGAAGCTCTAATCAGCTTCTAGCCCCCTCCATAATGAAACCCTAATCAGCTCCTAGCCCCCTCCACAATGAAGCTCTAATCAGCTTCTAGCCCCTCCATAATGAAGATTGAATCAGCTCCTAGCCCCCTCCATAATGAAAATCTAATTCGCTCCTAGCCCCTTCCATAATGAAGATTGAATCAGCTCCTAG